>NC_052505.1:46026397-46152936 GCF_014356525.2 Nilaparvata lugens | reverse complement strand
ACGGTGTACACACGTACGTTTGCATTCGCACGTCTGGACACTGTTCGCTATAGCCTTGTACACACGTCCGTACAGATTCGCGCGAACAATCGTATGTACATATGCCTCAACATTCACTGTACGTCCTTGTGGACGCGATCCACGTATGCCTCGGCATTCAAAAAGCTATCTGATTTGCAGACGACACGAAGACAAGGTAGATGTACATTTTCCACATGTCAACAATGGCGTCATTCCATCATTGAAGATAGTTATCACAAATTGCAGCAGTATCATTTTATTCAATGACTTATATAATAAAATCAAAAATAAAACTTGACAAACGATGTTGGTGGGTTGAACAATTGTAGGTTGAAGTAGGAAATAAATTGCTACATGACATAAGATTGACAGTTCAAACTTTATTAGGTTGTCAAAACATTATCTTGTTAATATACTGAATCTAATTCAACTAGTTATCTAAACAATAATGATATCATCATGAGGGAATCAATAACTCCACAAGAACGATTGGCTCTAACTTTGAGATTCTTGACATTAGGCGATTCATTTGTTGGTTTCCAATATCTATTCTGAATCTCAAAAAAGAAAATTTTCTACAATAATTCCAGAAGTTTTGATGACCTAATCACAGCACTTAACGCTGTCTCACAAAATTGACAGTCTTCTTTAAGGAAATTAGCCATAAATGAATCATACTAAATTGCTGCCCATTTTAAACTAACTCTGCTCATACACATGACAAAACAAGATTCTCCAAAAGATTAGCTTCAAGAATACCAATAATTAGGTTTAATGAATGACAAATCAAATTATTGTGATCCAATAACTAATTGTAAATTATTGTAGGATTTTTGTAATTTTGTAGGATATGTGGATTGTCAAATATCAAAATAGAAACATGCATGGAGTATATAATTTGTATCATGGTAACAAATTTATAACTGCATAATTTGAGTAAAAATAGCTTCTCTACAGAGTTCCTACAAAAAAGTATAGATCACAATCATAATTATTACCTTACTGTGGCTATCAAATCATCTTATGTTATCAATCAGAGTTGGTAATTAAAATTGTAATCTTCAATATGATATTATATGTTTTAGATAGCTAGGCTATCCATAGAGAGATTTATTCAAACCTTGAACTAGTATTCCTTAAAGGTAAATCTTGAAGCTAATCTTTTGGAGAATCTTGTTTTGTCATGTGTATGAGCAGAGTTAGTTAAAATGGGAAGCAATTCAGTATTTGATTCAATTTATGACTAATTTGTTAAAGAAGACTCTCAATTTTGTAGGACAGTGTTAAGTGCTTTGATTAGGTCATCAAAATTCTGGATTATTGTAGAAATGTTTATTTTTTTGAGATTCAGAATAGATATTGGAAACCAACAATGAAGAAATGAATCACCTAATGCAAGAATCTCAAAGTTAGGGCCAATCGTTCTTGTAAAGTATTGCTTCCCTCATGATGGTATTATTTTTTGGATAACTAGATGAATTAGATTCAGTATATTAACAAAATAATGTTTTGACATCCTAATAAGTTTGAATTAAAATAAATCTTATGAAATGCAGAGGACCTGCATAGCAAACAAAATTATTCTTATAGAAAGCAAGAGATAATTTTTATAATCTTTATAATGCATAGGCCTATTCCATAGAATAACAAACTTTTTAATGAAATGAAAATGAGTGAAGTTTATTAAGTTTAAGTTTATGTTTAGCCGATTAAGTATTCTGAAATTTGATAATGAAATTCTATTTATTTTTTAATAAATTATGCCATAAACAAAATACGAATAGGTATTGAGGTTAAACAGCTATAAAAATCTAAGAAGAAACAGAAGTAGCCAAAATCAAAAGTACCGGTAAATATTTAAATGCTATTTAAATGGATCAATAACTTTCATGATTACACAGAATAATATTAACAAAATATTATATTATTTATTTTATTATTCACAATTTCCTTGATGAACACTAAAAAGCCTACTGTAACAGTTTTGGATACCGTAGATCACGTCATGAGCACAAATATATTTTAATATAATAGTTATACTAAACTAATAATATTGTCAAAAATGCAATTAATAAACTTACCAGCCAATAATGTGTAAATTTCCTCCTTTCCAATTATTTTATAAAATATACCTTCAAAAACAAACTCATGTTTGTATTCGTAATAATCCTCCATATTTGCATTTAATTGTGTTGTTTACTTGACTGCAGACCAGAGCAGACGACGCGAAACTTTCAACCAATAGGAGCGCTCCGATTCCGGGTGACTCGAGCTAGAACTTCGTAGCCCGTACTATTTGGTCGGGTCACGATTCCTGACCCGGTGTACCGAAATATTCTTAGTACGAAATAGTCTTAGTACGTTACGTCACAGGGCAACGTACGCACGCGCATACACATGCAGTGATATTCTTAGTCACTATGACATCACCAGAATATTCTTAGGAACTATGACGTCGCACAGAATGCCGAGTATCCATAACCAACAGTAAGATAACCTAAAAGGGAACGTTTATTGCTCGAAGATCCTCTTTTACCCTGAATGGTAGTGCATAACGGAATGGTCCCTTGCAGCCATTTGAAAATATAAAGACAACAGGGTCCATCTTGCTATCCGCTACCTATGCAAATAAATGCTCCAAATCAATTTCCCTAATAAAACCAAAGGTATGGCTCAATACATATCAAGTGATTATTATGTTTTAACAGTGTTATGAGAGTTATGACATTATATTGAGAGTTATAACACAGTTATAACTTAATTATCAATCTAATTGAAGAGAAGCTTCAAAATCAGATGAATTTGAAAAGCTAGGCCTTGTTGCACAGAAGCCCATTAAATTTTAACCGTGATTAACTTTACGAGGACCAATCAGAGAAGGCCTTTTATAAAAGAAGGCTTCTCTCATGGCTCTCGTAAAATTAATTACGTTCAAAATGAAAAAATGAAATGAAATTTGTTGATTCCTTTCCACAAAAACATAGCAAATTACAGTTTAAAAATAGGTACTAAGTTGATCACTCTAACCAGTATTCGTGGTCAACTTACAGAAAAAATAAAATAATCATCATTACTAGAAAAATTACATAAATGGTTATAACTTGATTTGAAATGATACAAAATAAAATCCATTGATTTTTGAGTCCAGCATTAATTAAAAATCTCTTGCACTTCGTGACGTCTGCAAACCAATGTGAACAAAAATATACAACCAATACAATTTATCTGGAATATTCAAAAAATGTAGGCTATCATTATTATTTTTTATATGAATGTATTAAAAACCATTACTACTCAACTATTTATCTCTCACATGTGTTATTCACGATTCTAATTATCGAAAAGAGAAAAAATGTATATGTATAATGCTGAATCTGTATATTATTATGTATCTGTTTCTTTATAAACATATTCATACTTATGTCAGTGTTGCATCAAGAAAAACTAATTCTTGGAAAGACACCAGCCAAGCTCTTAAAAGTTTTAAAAAATCTGGTGTGGCGCATTCACACTACTTTCCTTGCCGTTATGAAAATTGATCACCTGACGCTAGTGTTCACGCGCATCTCAAGTCTACTATTCCAAGATCTGTGCCAGCTGGTGACAGGACAATAACGCTGGAGACACACGAAGTCTGCTATCTCTTTATAGTGAATGTTTTAATAGAATCAACAGTTTGCAATTTAATAATAACATTTTCTCGAATTCCAAGCTTATTTTCAATTTTAGGTGAGAATGTTACTGAACATTAATTGTACAGTTCTTCATGCTCAATCTTTTCCGCTAGAATTTTTTTGTTTAAATTGTATCTGAAGCCTGATAATTGGGAATTTAAAATCGAACTTTGCATAGATGGGGCGGAGCTCCTGAAATTTTTACAGATATGGGACTTATGGCAGTTGATAGAGCTTATCAATGAATATATTAGGTATTAATTTGATCATAATCGTTGAAGCCGTTTTTGAGAAAATCGCGAAAAACCCTGTTTTTGACAACATTTTCGCCATTTCAGCCGCCATCTTCTATTGCATTTGATCGAAATTGTTCGTGTCGGATCATTATAGTGTAAGGACCAACACCCAAAACAATTTTTTGGACTCAGGGGACCTTGAAAGGTATAGAAATTTGTATATTGGGGTACCTTAATTTTTTTTCGGAAAGCAATACTTTCCTTACCTATGGTAATAGGGCAAGGAAAGTAAAAAGACTTAATATTTTCAGATGATTTAATTTCGTATGGTAGTTGATTGGAGTTTTTTGGAGCTACATATTGGAACGATTGCTTGAAAATTGATTTATTGACTTATGGTAAACGAAACATTCTTTGTGTGATTCTTCTTGTATTGTATTATAAATTCTCTGTACCAGTATTGCCAGCTCCGACATAGAATAGCTTTAAGACTTTATATACAAAAAGATGTTGTAGAGCATTTTTAATTACCCTTTCCATGATTAATTCAGTTTTAAAAACTTGGAACATGCAATCTTCGGGGACGAAATCTCACTTTACACTTATGTGACAGATATTGTTCTAACTATTCTGTAGACTTGCAGAGGGAAAATCAGGCAGGCACATTAATCATGTTAGATTAGTCTTAACTATGTGTTCACGTATGAAAAGAATATATTTTCCAGTTTCTTTTTAGGGGTTGTTTTTGCATTTTGCCTTTGAATACAAATACTGGGCCGCCGTCTCATGGAGGGGTAGGAGGAGGAGGAGGAGGAGGAGGAAGAGGAGGAGGAAGAGGAGGAGGAAGAGGAGTGGGAGGAGGATGATACTTATTATGGATAGTTATGAATAAATCATTCAAACTGCAAAATAATGAATATATTCAATGATCAATCACAGATATTGAAAAAAAATCGAATACAATATGAAAATAGTTATAAAATGCAAATTTGAAATTGAAAAAACTATTGACATATTTTTAAAATGGCAGATAAAAAATTTCAGAATTATAAGCTGATTAAAAAAATATTCAATCAACTTAATTAGTTAGCCATTAGTCCACACTGTAATCATTATCTTTCTCTCCCTTGATTCTTGATGTATGAATTAAATATAGAATATATGAATTATTGAGAGTTTATGCATGCAAATCTACGAATAATAGAGGTCGAAGATAAGCCAGCGCTTGACTACTATATATTATCAACGTCAGTGTGAAGTAGGAAGAACATTATCCAGAACTACATTGAAAATTGACTGTTCTGGATGTAGAATCAATAGTTCTACAGTTCCTTATGAGTTATGACAATAGTTCCAAGTAAATATTTGGAACAACAGGATTCAAAAAAATAATGCCCTTCAAGTTCTACAAAATAAATGTATTTTGGTCAGATGAGCACAAAAATATATATCGATTATGAAAGTTCTATGAAGAGGAGGTCATCGTAGATTCAGAACCAGTAAGTTATAATGAAAAAATTGAATACGGAATTATTTATGGCTAGTTTAAACTCGTAAATCGAGAAAATTCACGTTTTCACCAAAAGAATACTGAATTTGAAAATTTGAGAGGTGAGAACCACAGTTCTAGGCAGGGGGAATCACCCTGATTACATAACTGTTGAGTTCCAATCGATAGATTCCACAAAAAAATTTTCATGGCCATTTTTGAAACTCGGAAATCGAGATAATTCACGTTTTTTTATAATGGATTCAACAGGAAAGATCTATTTCAACTTTGCGAATGAATATGATTATAAGAGAAAGTAATATGATTGTAATTCTCTTCTCCATCCTTATTATTAGAAAATCATATATGGACAATATTGTATTATCATCTTGAAATATTCACTCATCTTCTTTGAAGAGGAAAGAAGTTCTTTGTATCCATGTTTGTATTGCTGTTTGGCTTTGAAAGCTGCATTCTTGTTCGAATTACATAAATGAGTCGAAAGTGACCTGCTAAGAGGGAAATGGGTCGCCAAAAACATAGGGTTATGTTATCGGAGGTTCAAACGTATTCCATAACAAAACCTTTTCTAGCTGAAACTCTTTTCGGAAGGAACATGGTGCTTTTCTCACAAGGGCTTATTTTCTGTCCAGTCTACAATCTGGAAGGTTTCGAAGAAAAGTGTCGAATATTCATAACAATAAGAATATCTACAACAATAGCTGAGCCTCACACTATAGTATAGTTTTTCGAATTCTGGGAGTACAGATGGGACTATTGTTTCCCTAGCCAGTTTGCAAACATTTTCTTCAAGTATTCCATTGAGAGGGGAGTATTTATTTGTAAGAAGAGGCAGCATCAAAGTCGCAGTGATATCAATACATTGAATACTAGAGAGGTATTTTATAATGAACCGGTGGAGGTGTTTTATAAATCAATTTACCTCACACCGGATATCAATCTGTAACCGGTGGAGGTGTTCTATAAACCTCTTCACCTCACACCGGATATCAAATTATGTCGCCGAGAATTTCTTTATACCATGACTTAGTTAATCTTCATGGCACAACGTGCAATATTAATTACAAAGAACTAAAATAAAGTTTAGGTCTTCAAGAACTAAGAACTAACTAAAGTTCTTACTTCTTATCCTTACTTCTTTCTTATCTTACTTCTTAGACATGAGGTTCGAAAGACACTCTTGCAGTCTATCCCACCGTTGTGCACCAATGTAAACGGCGGAGAGTTTCTCCTCTCCTGTAAAATTTACTGACATTATACTACTATTAAAAATCTATTTGATTCTGTGATTAGTTGGAAGCTTACAGTGGATTCGTTCATCCAAATGCACAGATTCTCAGCAATATTTAATCGTCACCTATTTTAGCAACTAATAACTATGAGCCAGGAACTTCAATGAAAAATACTTTAAGAATTTTACGTCAGGTTTAGACCTGATACACAAAAAACAACTGCAATAATACCCACTCAATTTCACACTATCACAATTGATTGGCTTCTTATTATATAGAATTCATTTATTAGATTGGCTTCTTAACACTAATTCTATTTCCTATTCAAAGAGCAAAGCGAAGTTCTAGTTTATGGTAGTTTTAAATAGTTGTGAATGTTATTCTCGTGGATGTCGATTCTAGAGAGCTATGGTGTATTATCTTGAATCTTCGACCATGTATAGATGGCCCAATACATCCTATACATTGTCGAAATTTAAATCACCACACTTATGATTGCCGTCTGTCATGGATCAGTAGCCTCTCCACCATAATTTTGTGTATTGCTAAGTATATTAAAGTATTATCAAGTGTAGGCTATTAAAGTTTTATAAAGTGTTCTAAATGATAAGATACTGAAGTATTGAAGTAATGATTTTCACAACACATCAAGATCATTATCAAACTTGCTTTATTCGGTTGAACCCTTACCCTCTCAATGGGGGGATTGATTCAGAAAAAAAATTAGCTTCTACACACACTCCCCCCCATCTATACAAATTTTCGTCAGTCATACTACATCACTAGCTTTTGTGGGACCCCCACACAAGAATTTTATTGATTTGAAGAGAACCAAAGAATTTCAAGAACGCATAGACGGGGGAGGGGGGTTAGTAACCCCACGAAATTTCAATTGGAGTGAAACCTAAGTATCTCATAGGCCCTATCCAAAACGATTTCAAGTACAAGCTTGGTCAAATAAACTTCGTATAAACTTCAGTGATTCATCTTGGATGGAAATCGGTATTCAAAAGTCTATATTCAATACTCTGTATCTTGAAAGTCTTAAATTTTTTCTGTATCTTTAAAAGTCTTACTTTCTCATTTAAAAATTGAAGAAAACTTGAAAGGCAAAGATATCGAAATATTGATATTTCAATCTATTGCAGCAGTCATCATAATATGATTATGAATATGAATTTTAATATTATGTGTAAGCTCTAATTATTAATGTTAATATTCAAAATCTCTCATATGATTATATTTTAATTAATAATTAACTGAAGAGTTGTTGGAGAATTTGGAATACAAAAGAAATGCAATTGCGAATATTTAATTGCAAAATCATCATGGAACTTCGTGGAGTATAACCTTGGATTATTGTCATAATAATAGATTGCAACATGTGTTTCATTTTATATCATTGAAAGTCTTCTTCCTCTTGATTTTGAGTAAACATTCCAAATCAATAGAATATCATTCAAAAGGACATTGAAAATACTTATATGATGATGATGTAATCTAAGTCGAAATTATGTTTTACGGTATCATGTTAGTCTATAATATCTATAGTATCTATTCGCATACCACATATTGGTTGGTATTTACAATAGGCAAACAACTCAATGTGAAGCATTGAAGCTATTGAAGGGAACAAATTAAAAGATTGAAATTATTGTTATGATAACAAGGGTGAACGCACCCTCCCCACACCCACTGAATTAAGAAACTCCCCCCCCCCCATTTAATATGCATCCCCTGGGCACCCTTGAAAATAATAATCATCCGTTGTAGAAGAATGGTGTGAATTTGAATACAGTCACTTCACATTGATTTGAAAGGTTAGTGTGAGGAATTAAAAAATAAGTTGGTTGAGACCCTCAACTTGACCCTTAATTTGAAATGAAATATAAAACTAATAATTGCTAATATGATCAATAAACTAATAAATCAATCTCCAAATTAAAATGTTATATTGTTTAAATTCCACCAGATGATATCAAGTAGAAAACTTGAACTCAACTTCCTATGCATTACTGTATCAACTCGAAATAAGTTGATATTTTCCTTAAAAAAATTATTTAGCCTAAAAAATCGATTTGATGAATGGTAAGGTGGGAAGAAATGCCATAGTAATCTATTAATTCATCAAATGAATATTGATTGTTTATAGCTCACTTCTAATAGATAATTCCCAGTGGCGGTTCTAGGCCTAGGCTGGGTAGGCGGCCGCCTACCCAGTTTTTATGAGATTTTTTTAAATTTTTCATGTAAACCTAAAAATGTTAAATAAAAAAATAAATTTTGGAAGTATATTTAAATGTTTATAGTCATGAGTTATATTTTAGACGATTCAACAGAAAATTGTTTTTATTCTATTCTATTACTATGCCACATTTGCAGTGCATGAACGCAGGGCTTTCTATGCTTAGAATGGGGAATTTTTGTGGTGTACTCTCTGAGTGACCAGGTCGGCAATACTGCCGAGCCACTCGCCGACTCGCCTAGTAGGCGACTAGGCGATGCGTTCCAAACACCTGTATCAGTGTCTTCTGTCACTTGTCAGTATGATCAAACTATTCTGTTCTCAGTGTTCTGTGTGATACACTATCATTATACGTTTCATTTCATTGCTGGCTACATGTTTTTCATTTTATTGTTTTCGTAGTTCATTGTTTTTTGAGAATCGTGTAGAGATTGACATTAGTCTACTCTCTAATGTTAATGTGACCTGTAACTCTACCAGTGTAATAAATTTAACATGGTTTGTGTTGTGGAATGACATACATTTGACTTTTCAATATGGCCAAACAACTACAACTTTCAAGTTTTTTTAATAGAAAAAATAAGGCTAACGTGAAAGATGTCCCAGACACAGACGAACCTGAACCACCAGCCAAGGTAAATAAAGTGGATATTGGTAAAGATGACCCTAAATTCGGATCTGCTAATGCAACATCAAGCTCAAATGTGAATAGTGATGCTCAATCAAGTGCCTGTATATTAGATAGGCATATGCCTCTTAAGAATCTTGCACTAAGTACTTCAGCATCTGACGGGCCTACCCAGCCTAATATCAATATCGTATTTAAAAAGACATTATTTGGAAACACTCCTAGATCTTTTAGTACTACATGGTATCAAAAATTTAATTGGATTGAGTACTGTCAAGAGAATGATTCGGTGTTTTGTTTTCCTTGCCGGCATTTTACAAGTTCATCTGGAAACCGGGAGGACACGTTTGTCAAGTTTGGCTGTCATGATTGGAAAAATATAAGTCAAAAATGCCAAAAACATGAACAATCCAATGCTCATAAAGATTCAATTACGAAATATAGTAGCCATTTATCATCACAAAAAAAAGGGACAGTTGTGGCCCAATTAAGCGAACAATTTCAGAAAAGCATTTCTAATAATAGAAAAGCAGTATCTACCTTAAGCCAAGTAGCTCTGTTTTGTGCACGCCAAGAAATTGGTTTGCGAGGTCATAGGGAGTCAGGGAAAGAGGAATTTGATACAAAAAATAAAGGGAATTTTCTTGAACTTGTAGAGTTACTCAAAGGAGCTTCTAACGATATTAAATTTGTTTTCGACAACCTACCAAAGAATGCTACATACATGTCCAAGGACTCACAGAATGAGTTTTTGAGCATTTCAGCTAAACTAGTTCTAAAAGGGATTATTGATGAGATCAATGAAGAAAACAACGGTTTCTTTTCATTAATTGTTGATGAAGCAAGAGATGTTTCAACAAAAGAGCAAATGTCTGTTTGTGTCAGATACACAAACAAAACTAAACTGTTGGAACGATTTTTGGGCTTTGTTGAGTTAGCCGAGTTGTCAGCAAAGTCTCTCTTTTTGGAGATATCACAATTTTTGGAAAACAGTGGTTAGAATATTAAAATTTGAAGGAGTTTTGTTTCAAATTGTTTGAACAACGGTCCTTATACCCTAATCTTACAACAATTGTTCAGATTTTATTCACGCTTCCTGTAACTAGCGCTGCCGCCGAGAGAAGTTTTTCCACTATGAAGAGGGTGAAAACATACCTCAGGTCTACAATGACAACACAACGTCTAACTAATCTTTCAATTTTAACTATTGAACGAGAGGAAAGTGAAAGGCTGATTAAGAACCCTAAAAAATCTTAGAGGCGTTCAGCAATGTTGGGCAAAGAAGACTACAGTTGTAAATATAAAATGTATTACTCTATGTTCTAAATAATGTTAAAGTGTAATAAACCGTTGATTTCATGAATACTAAAATGTGTATTTATTTCAGAAATTTCCTTCGATATTCCAAATAAATAGCCTATCAAATTGAAATATTATTTCAAAGAATGATTGAAACAGCAAAATTATGGTTAGGCCTATTAGCAAAATAGTGTCGAATTGAACAATTAAATATGAGTATTAACAATTTTTATATTTATTAATACATCTTCATTTAATACCTATATGCTTTGACGTCTTTTTTACATGAATTACTTAAGTAGCCCTACCCTAGGTCTATGAATAGACCTACAGTATGATAAGTTTTGCCTACCCAGTTTTTTATGTCTAGAACCGCCACTGATAATTCCCCTAGAGTAAAAACATGAAAGCTGTTTTCCCACAAAACAGCTTTTTTGAGTTACTACAGAAATGATCTGATGTTGCGCCAAGCTATTGCTAGGAAAGAAATCTTGCTGTAGGAATCCATATGAAAATATAGTTTAGAGTTTCTATTGTTGGTAACACTGATCACGCAGACTCGTGTGCGTGAGCATTAACTTGTTGCTGTGATAGTGTAGAACTGTACAGCGCATGCGCAATGACGTCATTGATGACGACATTATACTAAGAATATTTCGACCAGTGCGCATGACTACTATTTCTATTTCGGCCTTCTGCGCATGCCCGGTGACGTCAAAATGACGTAGCATACTAAGACTATTTCGCACTAAGAATATTTCGGTTCACCGGCCTTAGTTTGTTATTTTTTTGATGTAATATGAGCTGATGTCTATAGTTCATTCCAGTCAAGTTTGCAATAACATCATCATCATAAATATAATAATTAGTCATAGAAATCAATTTAATTCACAAAAATACACCTATTCCTACAGTGGCAGACAGGCTCTTCTTGCCTCTCTCTGTCATGGCTGCCCTTAGTTCGCCGTGTAGCACATTGAGAGCGCTGTAAGCACACCAACAGCCTCTCTATGGTTTACTCTTAGACCAGTTATAGAATAGACACCCTGGGAAGTCTAGCCTCTGAAGCCAACATCTACTGCCAAATTCACCCACCTTGACGTCACAGCAGTGACATCATGCATCGTATTGAAAACTTTCAGATTGTGTTTATTTCATATTCATGGTGTTTTTAGGTTATTTCTAGCTACGGGTAGAAACGATATCTGTTAATTTATGATGTGTTATGTGATATCGGCTTCAAAGTTATAATGTGTTTTGAAAATAATAAGGTATGGTAGCCTACAAAACTAATTTATTGTCATGCTGCAATGAGTTCACTTACATCATAACCAAGGATAATATAACAGTTACAACTTACAATATTTATGTGTATAAATTTCAACTTGCGCATGAACAGATATTCCACTTTTTTTTCTAAGAATTTCAGTGCAATTATATGCTGCGCAGGAGATTATCATTTTCATAAATGATAATTACATAAATAAATGTTAATCTGCTATGGAAAACAAGCTATTTTTAACAACAATGCATTGTTTAACGATGTCTATACGATGCGTGACGTCACTGTTGTGACGTCAAGATGGGTGGATTTGGCAGTAGATGTTGACTTTACCTCAATACAGAGAAAAACCAAATAGACCATTGATAACCAGCTTGACCAACCCAACAGATTAGCTATTTTCATGTATTTTCAGATTATGAAAATAAGTTGACTCGTTGACTGTTCAGTTTGTTCTTTGTTGATAAAATAAAAATATAACCTAATATCCTTACAATTCCGCTAAACATAACCTAAAAAATGATCAGTAGAAGTTTTAAACCGTTATGTTGGTAGTGAGGTCACGTGGGGTTGCCTTTGGTCTATTTGCGTTTTCTCTGTCGTTAAGATCGTTCGTAGATGTTGGCTTCATCGACTTTTAGTCACTGAACTCTATACTAACTGGAATGGACTAGCAACACAAAGAAAGTGAGGCAGCTGGTAAAGATAGGCAACCCGCATTGCTGTGGGATTCGTCATTTTGTAACACATTGGCTCTTATGGAAAAATGCATTGCATAGTTTCAATTTCTATTTTATTTCTATATTGTATGTCTTATTATATTGTATGTCAGTCTAGTTCGGACAGCCGGAGAGTGAAGTTGTTTTTCTACCTCTCTTATCTTCATGATAACGCTCTACTGAACTCCGTTACTTGCACTCGCCGGCTCAAAATTTTGAAAGTTTTGAACTGTTTCCAAGTTATTTTCAAACCGAATTCTTTCTTTTTTAAAACGGTATAAGTTTTCATCTAGAGTGATTAATTTACAATCTACATCAGGTGTGGACCTGTGTAGAGTGCTTGAAGAAACATCGTTTGAGCCGATCGACTTCCGAAGATACGCCCCTAAATTTATCCGGTACGGTAAATGATGAAACTCCTCTTACATTACAGATTGTCGAATCACTTCTCGCGAAATACACCAAGGAAATAAAGGACACTATAAACAACGTTGAGCTAGAGCTAGGTAAATCTATTGAACTCTGTCATCAGGAAATCAGTAATTTGTCAGATCAGTTAAAGAAACAATCTAATATTGTGAAGGAACAGGGGGAAGAATTGGAGCGGTTGAAGTCGGAGAACGTGAATCTAAAAAAATCGTTGTGTATCCTGGAGAGTCATGTGGATGACGTCGACCAGTATGGACATCGAAATACACTGGAGATTTTCGGAATACCGGAATTTGAGGGTGAAAATGTAAAAAATATCATCTGTTCACTCGGAAGTGCATTATCTGTTCCAATTTGTGAAGAACGCATGGACGTGTGTCATCGAACGAAAGGAAACTCGGATGGTAAATCAAATATCGTGGTAAAGTTCACACATCGAGACGATTTACATAGAATTCTGGATGCCAAGAAGACGAAAAAGGACCTATCTGTAAGGCACCTGGGTATGGCTTCCGACAATAAAATCTTCATCAACTTATCCCTCACTCGAAAAAGAAGAATTCTACTGTCCAAGAGCAAGGCCTACAAGCGCAGTCATCCTGATATCAAGTATGTGTGGGCGGATCGAGCTGGCCGCATCAAGATAATGAAGGTGAGCGGTGAGACCAGAGTGATACAGTGTGAGTCTGACTTGGACGATAATAATTAATAACTATTTCGTTTTTTTTCTCAAGGCCTCTTACACATTTTTAAAGTAAATGAACTCTTCAACTGCTTATTTTTATAAGACTTCAAATTTATTTGTTTCTTATTAATCCATAGAGTTAATAGAAAATATGAACAGAGTCACATTTATTTTATAGTACCGTATATCATTGAAAGATTTTAAATAAATGAGTTCAGCTAGGTATTGGCTAATGCTAGTTCCACTTAAATCATGGAATACGGAAAATAGGTCTTAATAAGTAATGCCGGTGAGTGTAGGGCAAAGGAAAAAAGGAAAAACTTTTCCTGTTATCTATTAGCGACTAAAAAAATTTTTTTCTCGTTTTAAATTTAAATTATAATTTCATTTTTTTTCTTTTCTTTTTCGTACTGATTGTTACTGATCAGGTTATTTTTATGTCAAGGATAGAGGATTTGTATGCGTTACTGGATGATTATAATGGAGAGACAAATGAGATAGAGGATTACCTGAATTATTCAATTGAAACTCATTCTACTTTTTCCAATTTCTTTAATTTGTTTGCATCTAATATCAGAAGCTTGAATAGAAACCACAATGAACTTTGCTACATACTTGATAACATGAAAACAAAATTTAATGTTCTTATCTTATCAGAAACTTGGATAACGCAAGAAATGCCTTTTAGCTGTAGCATGGATGGTTACAAAGCAATAAATAAACCTGGTTCCTTGAATAAATGTGATGGAATTTGTATTTATGTTAGAGAAGATATCTCATTTCAAGTCATTGATTGTAAAATAGATGAATCAAATTGTTTAGGTCTGGATTTAAAAATAGATAACACGTTGTTACGTATAGTTGGAATTTATAGATCACCTAATAGTAACGTAAATGATTTCTTAATTAGCTTGGAAGAGTTTGTGAAAAATATTCCTCACTGCATAGATGTATGTATAGCAGGAGATATAAACATAGACATTAATAAAGAAAATAAATTTGTTCAAGACTATTTGAGTATATTAAATGGTAACGGATTTGAGATGATCATAAATGGTAGTACCAGGGGACAGAGTTGTTTGGATCACATATTTTTTAAAAGAGTTAACAATAAATTTCGACGTAATATTGGTAATATACTTAAGACTACAATTACAGATCATTTCTCTGTTTCAATTCATTTGAGATACAATAATTCAATAAAGTCTAATAAAAAAGAGAATGAGAAAATTATAACCAAAAAAATAGACTACAAGATCTTAAATGAACAACTTTTAAATGAAAACTGGTCTTGGTTATACAATAGTCGATTTGTTGATGATTTGAACATCGACAAACTTACTGATAGTTTTGTGTCAAAATTATTTCATTACATAGAATCCTCATCTACAGAAAAACACATCTCTCGTAAAAAGAAACCTCTGAAACCATGGATAATACCTGGTCTTATTAATTCAATTTTAAAAAGAGACATAATTTATAAAAAAATAAAAAAAGATCCATCAAATCTCACATTAAAGGAAGAGTTTAAAAGGTACAGAAACACATTAAACATGGCATTGGAAACAGCTAAAACAAACTACTACAAAAATAAAATATCTGAATGTGGTAGTGATAAAAAAAACCTCTGGAAACTCATAAACCAGGCGATAGATATTGATAAAGATAATAACAGGGAAATTAAAATTGATGCTGCTAGTCTAAATAACTATTTTGCAACAGTAGGTAGAACGAATGCTCAACTCATAACATGCAATTCCAGTTTAAAACATTATGAGATTGATGAAAATCACAGACCACCTGTGCACTCTTTTTTCCTGAAACCAATTACCTCTTGCGAAGTTGAAAATATGATAAAGCAACTAAAAAGCAACTCCAGTCCTGGAGAAGATAACATCAGTAGTTTAACACTGAAAAACATAGCTCATCTTATTTCTAAACCAATATCATTTATTTTTAATATGTGCTTCGTCACAGGAATATTTCCAAGGAAATTTAAAATAGCCATAATTAAACCACTATTTAAACAAGGTGATCCCTGTGTACCTAGTAATTACAGACCAATAAGTCTATTAAGTAATCTCTCAAAATCCTGGAAAAATTGATAAAAGTTCGTTTATTGGATTATTTAAATGTACATAATATTATCAATAAATTCCAATTCGGATTTCAGGCAAAGAAAAGTACAGAAGACGCATTAATACAATTCACAAATTACATAACAGAAAAACTTAATGATGGTAAGAAAGTCATGGCAGTCTTCTTAGATTTGGCAAAAGCTTTCGACACTGTGCCACATGATAGTCTTCTGGATAAACTAGCTAAATATGGAATAAGAGGTTTGCCTTTAAAGTTATTCAGGAGCTATCTCTGTGACCGATCACAGATGTTAACTCTTGGGAAACAGTCAAGTAAAAAAGAATTAAGTAATTATGGCCTACCTCAAGGTACAGTTTTGTCGCCCATTCTTTTTTTGTTGTATGTGAACGAAATGTTGAATATCAAATTGAAAAACGGTAAAGTATATTCATTTGCTGATGACACTGCAGTCATTTTTTCAGATGACAGTTGGCAGAAAGCATTTTTGAATTCAGAACATGATTGTTTTTAATAAAGAATTGGCTTGACCAACATACACTTAGTCTGAATCTTAGTAAGTCTAAATATATAACTTTTTCAGCAAATGCAGTTGGCAAACCTCCCACATTTTTAAAATTAAAACTTCATACTAAATGTGATCAGATAGTCGCTGGAGTTCATAATCTTACAATGCTTCCTGATTGCGGCTGTCCTACCTTTGAAAATGTAGTATCCATAAAATATTTGGGTGTTATTGTTGATGAAAGCTTCAGATGGAATCATCACATAAATTTTATCAATAAAAAATTAAAATTCATTAACTATAAGTTTTATAAAATCAATAGAATATTGGATAGAGAGCAAATAAAAACAGTCTATTATGCTTTAGTTGAGTCCATTTTAAGATATGGGATTGCAGTATGGGGAGGAACTTATGACACACACCTGAATAATCTATTTATAACACAAAAGGCTGTAATTAAAACCATAATTCGCAAACCCAGAGACTATCCCACCCAGCAAGTCTTCAGGGATTTCCAGGTTATGACCTTAAGACAAATATATCTGAAAATATTAATAAAATACATAAATAATTATAAAGATAACTTTGAAGAGGCTGATAGGCCGACTTACTCACTCAGACCAAATAGTACAAGGAAATTCAAAATTTTTCATAGTAGTCTAAGTTTGTTGTGTAGACAGCTTATGCACATTAGCACAAAATTCATCAATTTAGTACCGCCTTTATTTCTGACACATCATAAAAGGAATGGTCTAAACGAATGGATTTGTATGAATTTTTTTCATGAATTGAGTTTCATTTGAATTGACATTTTCATTGAATAGCCTAGCAAGTTCATAATCATCTTGATCTCTTCTTCTCTTGTATTTTTCTCTCATTCATGTTCTCCTTTCTTATTTTCATTTTTTTTTCTTCTACTCCGGTTTGTTTCATTTGTATAAATTAGATCAACTAAATCAATAACTATATTATTAGGGTTAGAATAAAGACTCCCACCAGCGAGCAAGTTTTACTTTTGCTGGTGGTGCCATGGCGAATATTGTTTTGTTAAGGAAAAAATGTATTCTTATTCATAATAATCACTTGTTAAGGAATTTTAACGAAATTGTATTTTGTTTTTATGGCAATAAATTTGATTTGATTTTGATTTGATTTTATTCCATGGAAGCGTTATTTTTCCTTTATTAAGCAGTTCATTGTTAACTTTTTGAGAGCAAAAATAATGAAATAGGTTGAATATGAATAAAGAAAAGATTTTTTTCATTCGTGACTGCAGTAGTTTTAGTATTGTCAACTTTTCACAAGCAAGGGAATAACTTTGGGCCAGATTTCAGAGAAGCGTATCATTTATTCATTTTTATTTATTTAACAAGGACAAATATAAACTGTCATGAAATGATTGGTAATGAAAAAACAGGCTCATAGTCATTATTATTCCAATCCTGAGTTTTGTTCGTACACAGTCCAAAGGAGGGCTGTGTTTAATTGAAATTATTAAACACAGTCTTATGTTTATTTTGATGGGATATACTATTGTTTTTTGGATTATATGATTTATTGTAAAAGGAAAGATTTATGATTTATTGTTTAAGAAAATGTCTCAATTTAATGATATAGGCCTACTTACAGCAGGCTATGAATGTAGAATTATGTAGGTGTGCATTGGTGTAATTTCAAATCATGTAAGAGTGGGAGTTTCAGAAATGGAGCAAATAACGAGGAAACATGTTATTATATTATATGACTATGATAAGCAAACAGTAAAATATGCTACATAATTACCAGAGTAAAATGAACAATTTGAAATTAGAAGGTTTCAAAAATGAATTACAATTCAGCTGATAACAATCTCATATTTTAAAAAATAAAAGTAGGTGAATAAAATGAATTATGTGGACTCATGATAATTATTCAATAACACAGGATTATTGAATATGTGATGATAGCAATATACTAGGTATTCTGATAACATTTAAAATCTTGTATATGTGTGGGAGTTTCAAAAAAGATGCAAAGAAATCTATGAAGAAACATTTATATTAATAACTGTATTTTATGATAAGCAAACAGTAAAATATGCTAAATAATTATTATAATATTGTAAATTGAACAATTATTTATTTGAAACAGAAAGGTTTCAAAAATTAATCACAATTCAGCTGCAATATCGGTATCATATTTTTCAAAATAAAAGTAGGTACCTAACATAAATTATGTCATCTCATGATGATAACACAGAATTATTAATCATTTGTATTAATTCTTTTTTAAATAAGGATTAATTTGTTCTTCAACTATGTTTCTTTATTTTAGATGCTATAAAGTAGGCCTAAATTTTCAATTAGCATAGAAACTATCACCGTATACTGGTACTAGGAATATAACCAAATTTGTTGTTTTATTTTTGGTCAAATAAACTGATCAATATAGAAAAAAGTATTGGAAATGAATGTAAAACAAAAAGGTTTCTTCAAATTAATTAATAGACTAAAAATGTTTGACTTACATGTGAAATGGTATTTCATTTCCTTCAGCATGCCCATCCTTGCATCCTAATGCAACACAATACATCACCATTTCTCGGTCGTATTTTTATTCAATTCTACGCATTTTATGACAAATACATCACAATATTTAAGAGAAAAGGTTGTGATCTAATACTGATAGCCCTAATACTCATTCAAATTCGTTTTTCAACTTTAAAAATGAAAAATCGTGCTCAAGAGCTGCAAAACCTGCTTAAATGTATGAGTACGAGAGAGAAGGGAATCCCACACGGTAGGCCTGTCTCACTCACTCCGCCTTACACACTTTTGCTGTAGCTTAGCATTGGACAGCCCGTTCCAGTTAGTATAGAGTTCACTGCTTTTAGTAAGAACCTTAGACCAGTTATAGAATAGACACGTTGGGAAGTCTAGCCTCTGAAGCCAAATTCGCCCAACAGTGACGTCACGCATAGTATTGGAAACTTTCAGATTGTGTCTATTTCAGATTCATGGTGTTTTTAGGTTATTTCTAGCTACGGGCAAAAACGATATCTGTTAATTTATATGACAACTGAAAATATACCTTAGCTGCTTCTTCATAAAAAACGAAATTTTCAAACTCATGAATATCTTTTTGATACTTGGATGTCAAATTCTCAGTACATTATAGATGTTGAATATTATTCTACAAATCCATATCCTGTTACAAATCAATAACTTTTATTAATTTCACACATTCACATTTTACGATTTCTTGATCCATACATTGAGCTTTCCTCGTAAAAACTAAATTGATTAATTATTTCATTAATGATGTAGCTTATTGAATGAATCACACATTATTACTTTTATATGATGATAACATCATTATGTGAAAATAGAATGAACATAGCTACAATCTCATATCCTACACTCTGCCATTCTGACAAATTGGCTTGCCCTCAAGCCATAAATAAATGAATATGAAAAGGATTACAAACATAAACAAGACATGGAAAATAAAACAAACATAAACTGAACACACAAGATGAAACGAACGTGAACAAAACATAAGCATTACATGCAACACTGCTTGGTAAGACTGACTTTCTTTGGCTGTTTGGGTACTTGGAATTGCTTTTCATTAATTTCCTTCTCTTTATTGAGTATGCATCAATTCATACATATTCTTCATTCTATAATTATTCTTATCAATTTCACTTTTTCCAATACTAGCCAATATTTCTTTTTAATTTCTTTCTAAATTCATACCTTGACTTTCATCCATTTCCACATCTTTCCTCATTTTTTGTACATTCTCATTCTGTTCTCCAAGTTTTTCCTTAATTTCATAATTCGATTCAATTCCATTTTCCTCTCCACTATTTCATCTAACTTCCCTTTCCACCTCATCATCACCCTCTACCTTCCTCTTTTCCCATTTCCAATGTGCAAATGGCTGTGGGCTATAAAAAATATTTTAAGAAAGAATGTTTATGTAAAGTTTTTGATTTTTCAAATCAACTTCCTAGATTATATAAAATGGTAATTTTTTTCATTACTCTGAGCATCATACTTTATAACCTTTTTCTATTCTCTGAAGCTTATTAATTTTGTAACTTTTAAATTCTTTATAACTTTAAATTCTTGTAACTTTGAAAGTTCAGCATGTAAAATAAAGATACCAGCATCTTTCCATCCTCCAATTGAGTTTCGTCAACAAAGGTGGTCAAGTCATATACATTCCAGTACTTGGATGATGGTCCCACGGTATATAGAAGAAGATATCATCTAAATACCGTGGATGGTCCTAAACATATTTTTAAGTAGTGGGAATCCATTACTACTGCATTATGCCTCCTTAATTGACAAATCTAAATATTTATCTATCTTCTATCCGTCTATAAGACAAGATGGTGTCTGTCTGTTTGTATGTGAGATCATCACGCTTGAAATACTTGACTGATTAAGCTGTAATTCTTCACAAAGATTGCCTCAAATGTCGCCTGCGTTAGGCGACAGTAGAGGACTCTTCAATTTTCGTACACTCCCGACAGTCGAGGCCTACGACCGTAGAGGACTGTAAAACAGTCCTCTACTGTCGCAGGCCTCGAATGTCGTC
This sequence comes from Nilaparvata lugens, assembly GCF_014356525.2. Lineage (NCBI taxonomy): Eukaryota > Metazoa > Arthropoda > Insecta > Hemiptera > Delphacidae > Nilaparvata > Nilaparvata lugens. The sequence goes on along the minus strand of NC_052505.1, from coordinate 46,131,787 downwards.
GATCTCGACTGTCGCGCCCCCGAATATACAATGAGCCGTGTCTATTCTATAACTGGTCTAAGGGTTCCACCTCAACAGAATGATGACATTCATGGCATCTGACAATAGATTTCAGTTATTCTTAAATCAGCTGTCTGTGTCTGGTTGATATTTTTGTTTTTTGTATCTATTATATAAATGGATAAATAATATTGGAACCCTTTGAAAAATACCAACAACATCATTGCGATTCAAGAAACTCACCCTTCAACCTACCCTTCCATATTTGAAACAGAATTATTCAATATTAAGCAGAGGTTATGGTTGTGATGTATGGACAAACTGAAATTAAGAGGAATTGAAACTGTCTCTTTTTGAGTGTTTATGTTTTTGATTTTAACTCTCCAACTATCCATATCCAATCCCATCCAATTTGGAACTGCAAGTCTGCAACCACACCTCAAAGTCAAAATTATTCATACCAGATACTACTATCCAGTATTATTTATTTGCAGTAATTAACGTATCTCATTTAATTTATTTTTACAAATTGGAAACTTACTTTAATTTTGTATAAACAAACAATTACGCTAATTTAGTATAAGGTATTCTAAACGATATCCGAGTTACGGTGTTGGATTTTTGACCAGTGGTACCTATTGACAACGCTGCAACAGCATTTTAAAATATCTAAATTTCTTTAAGAATCTTTCAACTTGGGATAATAAGTCAACAAAAAAATCATCATGTGTGCAAAAATGGCATTTCAACACCAGGCAGGGACTGCCATGGAGTGTCTCAGTGTAAGTTACACCACATGGATTATAGGTTATGAATACTCGATTTATTTTCTATTTATTAGTTTTTGACTTAAATTCTGTAGTATTAGTCCAGAATGAACGCATTAGGTATTTTAAAAAATAATACTCATTCCTCATGAAACTTTTAGTTTTGATTAACTTATGTGATGAAATTAAGTTGTCAGTGTTTGGGGAAAATGAGTGAAAATTAAAAGAAAAAACACTGATGCGTCCGTTCTAGATAATTACCATTGTTCTACAAAATCATTTTATTCTCATTAAAAATTTTCTATAAACTGGGTCTTAACCTTACGGTAGTCGCGCCCTACTCATTCACATGATCAAATATGTAAGCTAGGCGCCTGCAACAAATATAATATGAGCTTGTGAGAAGGACCTCTACCAAATATGTGACGGGGAAAAGAAAATATATGTCATTACGATAAAGAAAGACTGAATCTATAACCAACAGATTGGGAGGATGTAAAGATAAATTCAAAGGTGAACAGTTAATATAAAATTTATTTATTCGTTATCGAGATAATACTATATTCACTTTGGTTTTGGAATTTCGGTTTTGAATAAACAATCACAATTACTGAGTAGAAAAAAACAATATTAAGGGCTACTCGCTTTGCTGCAATGAATAAATTTTTGTGGTAAAATAAATAGCCTAAAGGAAAACTCAACAAAAGAAAACACCTACCTTTTCGAAGATGGTTTTCTGCATGGCAATCACTGATAACGCGACGTTAAATTATTATTTTAAAAATCAAAATAACTGGACTAGTGAATCGGGTTCAGATTCTGTCTCATTTAATAATACAATTATATTTAAACTTTCCGAACTGCGGCAGGAAAACTGTATTATAAAACAAGAGCAATATCTATCCTTTTTACCAGAACAGCCGGACTTTTACTCTCAGTCCTATCCGAACAAACTCTGCCCCAAAATGATAGGGCCCTAATCACACGAGCAGTCGCTTGTTGTATTTTTTACAACATACAATTTTTCAAGTGTTATGTACTCTGTTTACTGTCAAAACATATTATTAATTAATTGTAGGCCTATAATTACTTTTTCCATCTTCTTGGATTATTTTACGCCTATGAACATTTGGATGATTACCATTTCATAGCCCAATAAGGTGCATCAAGCAAAGCCATCAATTCTGTGTTATTGGTTCGTTTACAGTCCACAGTCCCCGTATACAGTCTTTCCCCATCTTATGCACTGTCGCGACTAAATGGCACCTAAAGACTGAACCATTGCTCAGTTGATACTGCAACTCAGTGGAGTGATAGGGGAAAGTTCTGGAATGAATAGGTGACTCATTCACTGACACCACCCCATTAAATAGTTTTATACAGCAAAAAACTGACACTGCTGTACTTGTGACACTGTAGCGCCAGTAAAGCAAATTTAGACCTGTCACTTACCTGTAATTGTGAGACGCTTGAACAGGTGGAAAAATACAAATATCTTGGAGTCTTCATAGATTGCAGGCTTTGTTGGACTCCTCATATGGAATACCTCAAATGTCGCATTCGTAGACTAATATATGCCTTTTGACAGTTGAGGGAGGTTCTTTCAGTCAATCAATTGAGAAGGACATACTTCGCCTATGTTCAATCAATTATAAATTATGGAATCCTGGCCTGGGGTGGAGCGTCCTCGTTCACTTTGAGAGCTGTCGGAATTGCACAGCGAGCAGTAGACTTGCAAGAACCAGGATAGTCGCTATCCGACAGAACTGGCCTATCAAGAATTTCTGGTCCTTGATGTACGACAGCTATACATAAAATCACTTTTAATTTTCATCCGAAGTAATAAAAATGCAATATTTAATCCTCTCATCCATCCCTATCAAACACGAAATATAAATATATTTGGAATTCTACAACCCAGATTAGTTAGCAATTGCAATAGATTTAATAGTCATTACATATGCCATATTCTTTATAGAAATATACCCGCTTACATAAAGCAAATAGAACCCCTTAGCCTTAACATAGGCCTATACAAACGATTTTTAAATATGTGGTTATTTGAAACCGGCAGGGATGTAGCTGATCAGCTCATATACTCCTCTTACCGATTTTGATACTATGTATATATTTTTCTTGTATTCATTATCATATATATATATATATCTATATATATATATATATATATATATATATATATATATATATATATATATATATATATCATCAATATATTGCTCATAATTTATCATTGTTCAAGTTCTAAATTTTATCTTGTGTGCCATGTTAAAGCTATATACCATAACAGTTATATTGTACTACTTCAATTCAAAACATATATCCTTTCTCCACTAAATTTAATCAACTTTTATTTTTCAAGTTATATTGTAAATATTTATAATTTTCTTTTTAGTACCAAGTTGTTTTTCATTAGAACTCTTTCCCCACACACAGACTTGTCTATGTGGGGAAAATTCACAAGTATTTATATTATTTATACATGTGTACTGTATTTGTAATGATTTCTGTGAATAAACTCAATTTGAATTTGAGATAAAAAATTTTCCCATACAGAAAAAAGCTGTTAGATGCCTTGCTGGACTTGATTTTGTCAATCTTGTAGAGGAGCTTTCGTAACTCAGGGTATTCTGACTGTGCCTTGCATCTATATTTATCAATTACTCTTGCTAACATATGATAATAAAGAAAAGTTTTCAACAAACTCACAGGTTCACCAACACAATAATAGAGGCAAGGGTAATTTGTGTGTTGTCTCACATAGGTTAAGGCATTTTGAGAAGAAGCCTACTTACATGGGAGTAAAGCTCTTTAATCACCTGCCATCTGCAATCAAGTGTAGAAATCGCAGATATTTCAAAAAAGATGTCTTTTCATTTTTGGTAAAAGGGGCATTTTATAGTGTTGACGAGTTTTTTGATAATGGAATTTTACAATAATATAAGAAATTACTCATACTAAACATGATTGATGTAGTGGCCTACTGTATAGCATATATGTCTTATGTTTTGATTTTATTTTTGACGATACACTATATGATACAATTATTTTTTTGTACAACAATGTATAAATAAAGAATTTGATTTGATTTACAACAGCGCGACTGTCGGAAGGTTAAATGAAAAAATTCCACATGTTTTATTTCAAGACCATTTAACAGAAACGTGGCTGTGTCATTTTTCTTCTTTGCGCAAATCATGTAGCTATCCATTTCACATCGTGGGACACATCTTAATATCAATTGCAACGTTTCAACCAATACAATGGCGAAAAGTTTGATAAAATATGAAATGCGCTAGCTTAAGCTTTTTTAACACGTAGCCTATTGCAAAAATCGCTGTGGACAATAGACAAATAGTCCAGGCAACGAAGACAAAAAAATGACAAATAGGGGAAAATTCATGTATAAGCCAAAATTGGTACAGTTGTAGGGGAAGGCTTCTTAAACAACATACTAAAAGTACTGACCGGTGGGGTGGAGCTAAGGGGGGGGATGGGGGTCTAAAGGTTCATTTTTTTCGTTTTTTTTGCAAATAACTCAAAAACTATGGCCTATGAAAAAGGTGGTCATTAGTAAAATTAAACAACTACGTAAAATTCTCTACAAAAATGGTCCTATGCATTTTTTGATAGGATTAATAATAGTGGAGATATAAAGTGGAGAAAATAGGGAAAAATATTCATTGTACAAAATTGCTATACTTTTATTGTGGAACTTGATATACAGTACAATAGCACAATAGCGTACGATTTTCACACTGATAATGCCAATCAAAGAGAATAGAATACATCAAATAGGATCTAAAGAGAAAATATATTTCAATCGAAAGTATAAAATCTAGGCAGTAATATTTTAAGATACAAAATCATATGTACACTGTTATTGTTGTGAAAGTAGTGGAGTTGAAAATGTAAAATAACAATCACCATCGTAATAGAGAAATGAGATTGGTGGTTTATTGATAGGACGAACTCTACAACAATCCTTGCCTCTTCAAGTCTTCAAAAGTTTTTCTATTGACAAAATTTCCCAGTCAATCTTCGAATTCTTCTTCTTGTTCAGGTTAGTTTATGGTTATAGTTTATAGCTTATAGTTTATGGTTGCAAATTATTCTACTTATACTACTACAAATAATAATACTACTATGTGGAGTTTTTAATACCGGTTTGTGCGAGTAATCCTAAAGGATTAGAAAATTAAACTACGTAAAATTCTCTACAAAAATGGTCCTATGCATTTTTTGATAGGATTAATAATAGTGGAGATATAAAGTGGAGAAAATAGGGAAACATATTGTACAAAAGTCAAAATTGCTATAGTTTATGGTTGCAAATAAACTACTTATACTACTACAAATAATAATAATACTATGTGGAGTTTTTAATACCGGTTTGTGCGAGTAATCCTAGTGAAGGTATGGAGGGCTTAAAGTCAAGATCATGTGGCTGTGTAATGGGGGGAGCAGACGGCGGAACGTGGTGGCGTGCTAACCCCCCACCCCCATTAGGGGGTTTACTGATTTAGGCTCTACTGATGCTTTCAAAAAAGCCGAGTAGCGAAGTTTGTTCAAATTTTGTTGCTGTGCAGGAGCATGGTATGCAGCCAAAAACAGCTTCTCGCCAGCCTATTCAATAGTCTCTGGTGATGTTGAGGGATCTGTGAAGACAGCAGAGATGTCTTGAGTGAGGTCAGGTTTCGCTTTGAAGATCTTGACCATTCCCACTTAGCTCTTTGCATGTATCGTCGAGGTTGTATCACATCCGGAGAAGCTGCGAAGGAGGATCGTCTCGGCGAATGAAAGCTGTTGGAGTTTTTTTACTGAAAACAGTTTCGTCTCTGTTTTTTGACGTCCTGGTTTCATGAAGAATATGTTTGTAGAGATGGTGGTGCCAATCCAATGAGGAGTACTGTCAAAATCCTCCCCAACTATCAAAGTTGTATGTAGAACAGCTTTATTCAACCCACACCTCATAATGGTGGTATCAGCATCTCCGGTGGCAACATTTGTTTCAATACTTGTTTCCATCATTTTCTCAATTCACATGTCGATCAGTCTTGTTTTGTTCTTTTCATTAGCTAGGAAATGCTCCTGTTGGACTGTGATGGTCGTATTTTCATGAAAGTTCAAGTCAACCGTTGTTTTTGTGAGCCTTCTTCGCTTCTGCTCTGCTCGTTTTGTGCTGTTGACATCAGTGTAACCATCAAACACAACCATACAGTTTTCGCCGTATTGTTTTTTATTTATTTTATGTTATATTTAGTTTTTTATTTCATTTTTCCCGCCTGACTGGTGAGAGGCGAGAGGTACTGGCGTGACTGCGCGGCGGTGGTGGTGGTGGGGGTGGGGGTTTAGCACGCCACTACGTTCCAGCCGTCTGCTCCCCCCATTACACAGCCATACGATATTGACTTGAAGCCCTCCATACCTTTACTAGGATTACTCGCACCAACCGGTATTAAAAACTCCACATAGTATTATTATTATTTGTAGTAGTATAAGTAGAATAATTTGTAACCATAAACTATGGCAATTTTGTACAATGAATATTTTTCCCTATTTTTTCCACTTTATATCTCCACTATTATTAATTCTATCAAAAAAAATGCATAGGACCATTTTTGTAGAGAATTTTACGTAGTTTAATTTTACTATTGACAACCTTTTTCCTATAGGCCATAGTTTTTGAGTTATTTACAAGAAACCGAGAAAATGCACCTTTAGACCCCCCTCCCCCATCGGTCAGTACTTTTAGTATGTTGTTTAAGAAGCCTTCCCCTACAACTGTACCAATTTTGGCTTATACATGAATTTTTTCCCCTATTATGTCTTCATTGCCTGGACTAAAAAGCCATGCCGCTGGGCGTTTTCACACACTACTATTCTTCAACGACAGACTATTGCACGATTCCAGACTATCGCATGATTGTCGGATAACATGTTACGGAAGTCGGTGTTGTGTCGTTGCAAAGCGTCATGCCACGGTACTGTGAATTGACTCATCTAATGTAATGGAAAACGACTTATTTATTCCAATCGAGGCTGGTACGGAGCAAAACCACGTTGGTGTAAAACTTTCTCTACAAAAATACTCTTCTAGAAAGTTTGAACATGATTTTGCCAGTTATTGTTCTATGAGCGAATATTGTTTGTCCGTACTGTTTCAAGCTTTTAACAAATATGTTTATCAATAATTTTGTTATCCCGCATCTCATCTCACTCTCGCTCGATGCCTACAAATGACGAAATTTCGAAAATGTGGATGGCTGCTTTGCCAACGTTCGCCTTCACTGGCCTCCGCTTGCCATCTCTCCGATTTCACCAACGTGGTCAAGCTTACCAGCGACTTGGCGATAGTGTGGACATAGAGTGAACTTAGCTTTAGTCATAATACTATAACTATGGTAGTCAGTTTCGTTTTTCAATTAATTGTTGGTTTTCATTCACAGATACCGATAACATTAAAAAAAGAACCAGGAGTTGATCCAGAAGGACGAGAAGTACTCAAGTGTGGATTCAAAATCGGTGGCGGCATTGATCAGGATTATAAAAAGAGTCCACAAGGGTATACAGATAATGTAAGTAGGCTACTTTTATTCACGGAAAGGAAAGAATGATCATAAACCATCAATCATTGACTTACTAATAATTGCCATTTCATCATTGTATAATGGTGGTGAGCTAAATAACTCGCTGGAGTTATTCACCAAGTGTCAAAAGTGGAGCGGCGATAATAGAGTGTATCTCAGAGAAAATAGCAGAGAGTGTTCAAATAATGCATGCATGTAGATGCTCACGATCCATTCTATCTTTTATCCTACCTCCGCCGCTCTACTATTTTATATTTCACAGCTTCGTTCCCTCCAATTTTTCACGTAACTTACATATTCTCACTTTATTTCCAAATTCGCTTAAATCCATTGAATGACGCTGTGAAATTATTTATAGCAAATAGCATCACTTTCATCATTTTAATTAAGTTTATTCACCTCATAATCTATTGCATTATTTTGGGATATACAGTGAAAATGAGTTCTTATTTACTTTCTGTGCCCAAACGAGAATTAGATTGCCTATCTCCAATATTTAACAGTGAGTATCTCCTTGTCATTCGCAAAAATTGATCGATCCAAATTAGTATAATATGTATATATTTGTACTTATGACGACTGCGGTATACAGACATTTCTTGTTATTGGTTTATGCAGAAAATAAAGAATTTGAATTTGAATCCTCTCTTTGACTTGTAATAGAAGCAACACGACACAATGTTACACTAGTCTGCTTGTAATGTGATTGTAATGTGAAATTTTCAGTTCAATATTATCATCAAAATTTTTATAGTTTTTGCTTTTTAAGATTTTGTTTTTGAAAATAGTTTTCTTGATTTTAAAATTTATATAATAGAAACTCAGGAAGTGAAAGTGCATTTTTTTAGTGAGAAAACATGAAGAACTCAAGATATAACCTATTAACTTGAGTGTTGATAGGAAATGACGGATATGGCGAGCGAAGCGAGCCTGACGGCTAGTAACTTACATATTTTTTGTTAATATTTTGTGAATAAAAAATACGAGTTGAGATGTGAGTAGTAAGGTAGGTACTAGTCCAGAACGGACGCATCAGGTATTTTAAAAGATACAGGCTACTTATTCTATTCCTTATAAAACTTTTGGATTTGATTATTGATGATATTTTGTCTGACTTGGTACAACATTTAATCTTTGCATTTTAAATATATTGATAAAAATTCTAAAATTAACGTTCTTCACTCATCAAGGCTATGTATGGTTTTGTTTATGTTTATGTTTCCCAGAATGTTTTTTTATCAATATATCAATATACCATGTCATCAATATACTGATTAGACAATATAATATGTGGTTGCCTAGATCAAAATTGTAAAAAAATGGTTTAAAATTGGAAAATTTAAATTACAACAGCAGAAGAGACTATTCTGTATGTAATATGGTTGCTCTTTATGAAGAAAAAGAAGTCATAGTTTATCTTTTAATTAACAAAGTCTGTTTAAAATAGCATTTTATTTACCGGAAACTGGTGAACCAAGATACTCAAAATGAAATTTGATGGGTGTAAACTGATAGGAAAATTAGGTTTGACGCATCATCACGTCTGAACTACTGGACTGATCAACTTGAAATTTTGCATATAAATTCTTAATTAACCAAGGATAGTTATATGCCTATTTTCAAGTCTTCAAAATCTCATTACGTCAAGTTTTCAGTTTGTCAATTTTAAAAATAGACCCTTGCGTAGCACGGGTTCCTGCTAGTCCTTCATAATGCTCCCACATCTGGAGTCATCTAATTAAGTTTCCTCCAATCATCATATTGGAGAGGATAACCAGCCATCAGTCTTGTAATAAGAAACAATATTGCAAGTTCTCCCCACAGACATCTTTTTCCAACTGCTGTCTCGAGTTCTTTATGTCTTCTCAGAGAGCTGCTTCATGATTTCAGCCTTTGTTCAACAACAACCTGCCTCTTACTTACTTACATTGGCCGCCTGTTGTCCAAAAAACGCAGGAATCAAGAAGAATATCATCCTGGAGTTGAAAGAAGAATATCATCCTGGAGTTGAAAGAAAAATATTAGAAAATAGTAATATTGTAGTTGCCAAAACACAAAAATTGTATTTTAATTAATGAATCGATTGCTGAACGAGCGTGGCTAGTTCCTAATTTTGACATCAGGCTCTATAGTTTGTATAAAACGAGTTGAGAATTAGTCCTCCATTCGAAGAAATTACAGTGTTGGGAAATTGTGTGTTGACAATTGACAATAAATTATTGTGTGTTCATTGGAGTGAGGAGAGGAGAATTCTCCACATCCTTGACTAGATTCTGAATTTCACAAGATAAATTGGCCATTATTTTGTGTATGGAAATAATTTATGGGTTGAAGTACATTCAACAATAAAATTTACATTTCTCTTAAGAATTTTACTTATGATACATGATTTTGAACCGCTTTGAGGAGCCAAAAAGAATAAGCTGTAGTACAAGGAGATCCATCATTGTACCAAAAGCTATGACTGTTGAAATTTTGATCCTTAAGGTCTCCTTATACGTGTCTCTACACTAAATTAAGTGCATCTAAAGGGTGATCCTCATGGAAAATGATTTTATGATCTTATATTATTGTGAGAAATCTCAATGTGAGGACAATGAAGTTAGTGATGGTGGTTGAAGGTCTTTTTCAAAATGCAAGGAGCATAGTTAGTAGGTGCACCTAGAAATCTACAAGAGATAGAGGAGCGCTCTACCCGGTCTCAGGTTGTAGAGCACAAAATTACGCCCAGAGGGATTTTGAATTATACATTCGAAATGTGACAATCAGAAGATATTGTTGATTGAAAAGTGAAATTAATCAAAATTGTTTTTTTTCTTGAAATTTTACCCTTTTTTGAAAAATTGTAACTCAGTACTCATTGCAGATAGAGAGCCCAAATAATTTTATTTAATCAAAATTTTATAATCTAAAAAAAAATACGAGAGCGATTTTTCTGTACGGTGACTGGTACATACAAAATGTTACATACACCGATAGAGAGGAGATATCCTCTCCGTTATTGTTATGTATAAAATTCGTACTTATTACGACACCCCATAATTCTGAGGAAAGTGATATTCAAAAGAAATAATATTTTTGCGATGTTTTTGATTTCATAAAAAAATCCTTCAACCATGAAACTTTTCCAGTACTATTGAAATATCGGGGATGATATCCAACATACAATATTATACTCCATCTTCGGATGGAGGGCCAAGTATCAACTTATTTCAAAATATAGACTATAGTTGTTGTCGTCGTCCACTTGTGGGTTTGTATGTTCGACGATAACTTTCGAATGCTATCATCCAGCAACTTCAAATTTTCAAAACCTATTTTTTCAATCATTATACAGATCGGGTTCTTTAGCCAACGAAATCGACTTACTCCTTCGTTCTTTTTGGATATAAAACTATAACATTCAAAGTGCTTAAGAAAAAATTGATAATTTTTTATGAAAAATCAGCTGTCAGCTGTATTATTGATTGCATGCAATTATTAGTTACTCAAACTATTTATCTTGACTTTTCAATGCTTTCAATAGAATAGCTGCTCGAATATCAAATTTCAGTGACATTTTGAGCGAGTTCCCAGTCCGGAGTCTCACTTTATTTTTGAATATCAGTCATTATTATTTTATTGTCCCTACTGTAATTCAATCGAATCCACTTTTACAGTTCATTAGTTACATTTTGAGGTGACGCGCTTTAAGGCATTGATACTCCTGCTATACATCGATGTCAAGATAGTCTCTGAACACTGAAGATGGGGCCCAAAACCTTGAAACACGTCCAACATGGAAGCTCTTAAAAGTGAAATTTCATACTTAATCGATCTATAAAAGTTTTACAACATTAATTATATTGGACTTTCTTATACATTTAATATTTTGCATCTTCAGCAGTATACCTTTCTATTTCTAATTTCTTTTTTTATTATCCGATGCAGGGGATATACGTAACAGAAGTTCACGACGGGAGTCCAGCATCAAAATCGGGATTGAGAATGCACGATAAAATTTTACAGGTAAGTGTTTTTGATATTTTTTAAATAGAATGCTTCAATAATGGATACTTCTCCTACAGAATTCATGAGACCATAAAGTTTTACAATAAATAATTTTTATATAGAAATGGTTTGGATGTGATAAACAACGTCATTAGTTGATTGAGCTCAGCCATTCTAGACTTCCTGAGCATTCGATAATAATTATTCATTGTTAGAGTTATCTCAACCTTGAAATGAAATATTTGTTGGAAATTCTATGATGAAATAACATGAGTCAGTCAATTTTAGTCAACTTATTTCAGGAAAAACCTTAGCGTATCAAAAGTTTATTTCTTCTGCTTCCATTGTTTTTCCTGCTTATTACCGCATCATCACAATAACTATTACAGGGTGTCCACGCGGCGGGAAAACCGGGAAATCCGGGAATTGTACGTGATTTTCATTTGGGCGTGAAATGTACGGGAATTGTACGGGAATTTTGTCGAGATACGGGAATTTTTTGACACTTTCGTCAACTAGCTAATTGTATATTAATTAAGGACAGAGTTGAAATTTAGCCAGTGGATGAGTGGTGTATTAGTGATGGATGATGCAGGTTGGTGTATCGATGTGGCGTTTAATAAATAAAGTGTATCGATATGGCGTTTTATCGGAGCCGTGTATCGATAGGTTCTGTCGTAACGATGAGGTTTCTTCCGATATTCATTATTAAGGTATTTCCACTCATGCCGAAACGAACTTCGAACCGTGCAATTCGCTGCGCAGCGCGCCGTGCAGCGAACCGCTCAGCGAATTCAAACAATAGAATGCTGTCAAGTGGTGAATCTTTTTCAATTTTAATAATGAAATATCTGTACTGTTGATTTATTTTACTAATTTCGTCTTCAAATCAGCAGTTTTCGTAGTGTCAATGATATCTAAAATAATTTCAAGACTTAATAATGTAATCACTGATTTTTTCTAAACATGATTAGAATATTATTTAATTTGGATTCTCTTATCATACTTTCTTGTCAATCAATAATTTGATCAACAATTTGGAATTGATAGGTACTGAATAAATTAAAACCAATTGGAGAATTCAATCAAACAGGCTCTAGGATATTATAATATATTCGGTAACAAAAGTATTTAGAGTATTTATAATAACCTATCACGGAAAATTAATATTATCCACATTGCTTATTCGGTTTTGATCAGGGTCATTTCAAATAAGCAACATATTGGATAAATTGTTCTCATCTGCTTATTTTTTTAGTTTTTAATTATGTACCCGCAATGCAAAAACACATTATTTGATGTGTTTATATTTGCATCAATCAATTGTAAATCTCTATGATATTTTTATTCAATTATAATTTGTTCAGCCTCTTCCTCATTTAAGTCATTAAGTCAAGTCACTGATAGACTAACTCACGCACTGTACAGTCGGCCGATAACGCTGTGAAGTGTCGTGCAGAGTACAGTTCAGTAGTATTCTGAATGTTGCAAATCGATGGAAATAACACTCCCTTATTCCTTGATCAAAACTTTATTATTGACTTGCAGGTAACCCGTGCTCTGCTAGGGTCTATTTTAAAACTTGACGTAGGCCTAATGAAAATTTGAAGAATTTAAAACAGGCCAAATTAAAATTAATTTAATTAAAAACCATCCTCGGTTAATTAAGAATCTATATGCAAAATTTCAAGTTGATCAGACCAGTAGTTCAGACGTGATGATGCGCCAAACATAATTTTCCTATCCCGTACTAATATAAGCCAGTTCTTCACTTTATTATAATATAGATTGGTTTGCCTAAAAAGGTCCTATCCACCTAAGTAAGTTTTCTGGATTGCCAAAACATAGACCAAACCAGACACTTTTTGGGGGAAATTATTCAACTCTACCCACTTTTTCGTGAAATAACAATGATCAATGCTCTTACCAACAAATATCGATGGCAAGTGGAAAATATTATAAAGGTGTCACTTTTTGTGAGTTAGTATATGCTGTAGTATTTATTAAAATAAATAGGATATGGAAATTACAGAATCTATTCCAGTCAACTTATGGTTAGTTGGTGAAATTAATTATTAGTTTAAAAATAAGAAAATGATTATAATTTTAAAAGGAAATAATTGACATGATACTGAGTTCTTGGTCAACAATATTTTAATATTGAAATTGATCCAATCATTAATTTTTCAGAAAATATTCTATTTGCTTACTTTTTACTCCTCAGCTCTACAGGTCTTTACAACCCTTGGCCTCCCTCAAATAGCCTCTCCATCTGTCTAGATCCTCGGCCTGCCTCCTCCAGTTACGAACTACAAGCGTCCTTAGATCGCGTTCCACATCATCCGTCCACCTATTTCTTGGTCGACCTTTTCTTCTTCTGTTATATTTTTCTCCTCCCATATACATTTCACCACTCTTCCATCTCCCATTCTCAACATAGGCCCCATCCATCTTATTCTGCCAGCTTTTATCGACCGCACTATGTCTTCTTTGTCTAAGAATTCCTCTATTTCAAAATTTTTTCTTCCTCTCCAGAGACCATTCTCAAAAACAGGGGCCAAGATTCTTCTCACCACCTTTCTTTCAAAAACTCAGTCTTTGCATATCTCCAGCAGTAAGCACCCATATTTCCGATCCGTAACACACCACAGGCTTCACCAATGCTTTGTATGAATGTAATTTTGTAGCTCTTGACAGCATTCGAGATTTAAATAATTATTGATACTGGCATAGTATGCTCTGTTTCCCGCCATGATTCTGTTGTTAATCTCTGCTGAGACATTCCCACTACTTGTCACAAGTGTTCCCAGATAGACAAACTCGTCTACCTGTTGAAATGTGTAGGGTCCAATCTTCATGTTTCTAGCATCTCTCCTACCTACTGCTGGTGACATTCTCAGGTATTTTGTCTTGGCCTTGTTTATCTCCAATCCCATTGGTTTGCTAGTGCTTGCTAGGGATGTGAAGACTTCTCTCAAGGCTGGTACTGTTCTCGCTACTATGACCAGATCATCCGCATATCCAGAAACTTGCCATAGTCTATTTACTATGGTACTTCTATGGGTGATACCTTCGACTGCTTCATGGAGAGCCAAATTGAACAATAATGCAGACAGCTAATCTCCTTGCCTTACTCCATACTTTACAGGGAAACGCCTCCAAACAGTCTTGCCTATCCTTAACTCTGGAGTAGGTCTCATTTAGGGTAGCTGCCACTAGTCTGATTAATTTTGAAGTTAAGTTATTCTTGTCCAGTGCTTCAAGTAGCTTTCTCCTGTATAAACTGTCAAATGCTCAAATGAAGATTTATATACTCAGTGAAGACTCATGCTCTATGCACTTTTTCATTGCCTGTCTCAATGTGAAGATCTGATCCACTGTGCTTCACTGTATTCTATTTGCATTAAACATTATTTATCGATTCCTATACATTTATTATTCATGACAATGAATAGTTCAAAATATAGATTATGAGAAGAGACCTGTACTGTATTAATGTTCGCGAAAGTATTCACATGTTTTCTGATGGATAACCAAAATTGGACCGCAAGCTGCACGGCGCTCTGATTGGCTGAAAAGTTCGGCGAACGGCGTGGAGAACGGTTAAAAGAGCGGCTAGTGGGACGACGAGCGGTTCTGAGAACTGCGCGGCAGTTGTTTAACAGCTGAGTGTTAACATTATGAAATATATGACTAATGTTCGCTGCACGGCGGATTGTACGATTCGCTACGCTGTTCGAGGTTCGGTTCGGCATGTGTGGAAATACCTTTATATCCATTTGAGGTATAGTTCCGTATCTGGTGAAGATATTATCGATGTTGAAATTATTGATAGTAAATCAAATCACACAAGTGTTTTTTTAGAATCTAAAATGTACGGTTTAATATTAGTCCAGTCAATATAGACATGAAAAAGGGGGTGTGCTTTCAATAATGATTGTAGTTCTGATTTTTCAATATATTGTTTGGATACATAAGAGAAGTCCAGAAACAATTTTCGCATGCAAAATTTCCTTGTGCTAGATACAGAATGACCAAACACCTCGTATTTTCGGTTCATTTTCTAGTTTTCAGCTTATATCATCCAAATCCAGTCGTCGGACAGTTAAAATTGCTCTCGCCTTTTTTCATATTATAAAATTCTGAATAAAATTAAATCACTTGATCTTTATATCTGATGTGTTCTGAGTTACAAAAACTTTAAAATAAAACTAAAATTTTAACAAAATAATCAATTTTTATGAATTTTAGTTTTCAATCAAGAATATCTTCCAACTGCCACAATTCAAATGTACAATTCAAAATCCCTTTGGGCGTAATTTTATGCGCTCTCTGGTCTCAGGTTGAAAAGCACAAAATTACGCCCAGAGGGATTTTGAATTTACATTCAAATTGTGGCAATTGGAAGATATTGGAAATTTCGCATGAAAAATTGGTTCTAGACTTCTCCAATGTATCCAAACAATATATTGAAAAATCAGAACTACAATATATATTGCAAACACCAATGTATAAACTTACTTGTGCACTTTTGAAATGTTATCTAAGAATATTATATTTTTCCAAATTGACCCCCCTTCTGAGTAACCCCCATGAACCCCCCCCCCCCAACCTATATTTTTACATATTAATCTTTTTTTAACCAGCGAGAAAAACCGGGAAAAACGTGGAATATACGGGAAATGTACGGGAATTTTCTGAGCCTGTTTTAGTGGACACTCTGTATTACAACTCACCGAGGCTTAGATCACTCTGATAGCTATCAATCTTTTCATTTAATTCCCTATCGGATCACGATAACTATTCTTATTTTAGAATGGAGTCAACTTTCAATCTTTAATTGAATGCTATTATAATAACTATCCACATTACTCAAAGTGTCTTAAAGACTCAGCTTAGACTTAGCTTATTACTATATTTTTATCTGTTAAGACAAGCAATATTACTTCAGACAATACTACTAAAAATTCTGGCCTAATTCACTCATTCTTCAATAATCGATTATCTCCTTAATCACAAAATAACAATTTTGTAAACCAAACTCATCAAAATAGTCACTAAATCTTATAGGCAACTATAGGCAATTTCAATTACCAGTTTTTTTTAAATTAATTTGTACAGGGTTGCAAAAATCTTTATTTTTATCAGAATTAATAAATATTTAGTTATTTCTGAAGTAGAGATTTGGTTATGATATTATGAGAATATTATTGTATTTCAGTCTAATAGAATAGTTCGTTGAAATTTGAAACAGAAATGATATGGAGAACTTAACAAAGATCCATATCCAACACTCTCAGGTATGAATTGCTTGAGAAATGTAGACTAAAAATGCATTAAAAACTTAATGAAAAACTTGAAAAAAGGAACCCTCTAAAAACACTGGGGAACGCTTGGAAAACGCTGTAAAACTGCTTATATTAGGCGTATCTTTGGCGTAATTTTGAATTTCTCAAGAAAAAATTTCTAGACCCTAGTTGAACTTCTGTACAAAGTTTGAAAATTTTCTCTCAATAGATTCTTTTCAAGATTCTTTCAGAAATTGTTGCTTCAATAGTTGAACATGCTCTGTTTTCACTTTCTTGCTCTTATTTCGAAAAATAAAATATATCAAAGTTATGAAGCTATTTTATTAATTCTGTATAACATACTTCGTGAAGGTTGGATACTGTACAAACGCAGGTGATAATATAATTTCATTTTGTTTCAGTGCAATGGATATGATTTCACAATGGTCACCCATAAAAAAGCCGTCGACTACATAAAGAAGCATCCTGTTCTAAATCTTCTTGTGGCGAGGAAAGGTGTTACGTCTACATAATGAATCCCATGGCAAAGATTCAAAAACATTCATTCAAATGGTACCTGCTTTATCTGTTCTCTTATTTGTATGCACTGATTATCATTGACTATGTCCATGTTTGTAATTTATATGTATAGTCGTCACACGCATCATTTTGTGTAAACAATATTGTTTTGGTTGAATTTTTACAATTAGAAAAGTTAATTGATAGATCTTTGATAAGAATGTGCCAGGCCATCAATGTGATGCATTATTTATTCACATAATCATAGGGTTCTCGACGGTACTGGGATTGGCCCACTATAATATTTAAAATCAATGTGCATGTTTTTCAAGTACAGTATTTATCAATATCAAACATTCTATGTAGTCTTATCATTCCTTTACTTTAAGCTTTTAATTAGGTGTGTTTTTTATCAATTTACTACCGTAATCACAGAAGGATTATTTTATTTCTTCTGTAGATCAAACGGTATTACATGAGTGTATTGTTAAACATGTTTAGTGTATATAAAACAATTATGCAAAAGTTGTGCATGATAGAAATGTACCAAAGGGAAATTGTTTGAAAGTTATGTTTCATATGTTTATTATGTTGAAGAAATACATTAGATAGGTATAATCTGTCAAATAAAGTTGCGTATGAATTATAATTATTTGTCGTTCTTTCTATTGAGTAATTTTAACGGTAGATCTTTATTAGATTTGAGAAATTATCACAAATACGTTTCGTGGTATAACTCATGCTCTATTTTCTATAAACTAATGAAGCTCAACATGGTTAACTTTGAAAATTTATTACATCACTACAAATTTCCATCACAAACTTAACACATGCGATACAATAAAAAAACATTGATCACTTGTAGAAACTTCAAAGTCACAAACTACTGCTATACAAATATTTACTGATATACAAATATTTACTGCTATAAAATCTACAAGAGCGTAATAACATATTTAGCATTACGTTTTATTGATCTTTTTATTTTCGTTGTGCTATGGAATCACTTGCAGGAAGCTTACATTTTATCAAACAGCATAGTTTCACACCAAGTTTTAGCTTTAGGCTGTGCATAAATTTATTGTTAATAACTGATAACTCAATGAAAAAACTTTATTTTATTTTGAGCTGAATCTGCACTGAAAAATTAATGACACAAAGTTAGTGAGTGAACACATTATTGACTAGGTCAAAATAGTACCAACTACTCTTTACCTTTAAACAAAACACTGGGGTTCACCAAACCCCAACAATTTTTATTTGAGTTATTCCTCCTTTAGAACAAAGTATTGGGATATTGACATCTATGTAAATTCAATTTATGTTATTCTTATGTATTTGCCCCATTGGCACTAAAGGCTGATTTACACGAGCCAGTGGCTGGCATGCCAGTCGCCGCTTGCCGCCAGTGACCTTCCAGTCAATATCAAAGCTTAAAAGCGGCACCCTGTTTACACGTTGCCAGCTACTGGAACAAGTCGGATGTGTTGGGGTAGTTCCACAGCGAGCGTGGTTTATGTGAAGACTTGGTTTTTTTTTAAAAATTGGCAGAAACCTATTAAACTTAGTCACTTATTAGCCAATTTACAAACAATACTACTAAACACGTTGCTATTGTTCCGGCCAGTGACTGAGACTGGCAGGCGACTGTTGCCGTTGACACAGTGTCTGTCGGCTGGCGCCACTGAGGTTACGCGGTAGAGGGGGAAGCTGGCGCGCCAGTAAAACAGTATTTGTTGTGCTAGAACTGCCAGCTGCTGGCGCGTCCTTGGCTTGCTGGCTTCTCCAGTTACTGGCGTGATCCGTGTACACAGTGCCAGTAGTTGGCACCCAGTGACTGGCTACCTTAACAGCTGGCAAGCCGACTGGCACTGTGTAAATCAGCCTTTACTGTCAGTGTGCTACTGCTTAGTGCTCAGTCTGCAAAGGAAACTGTCGGCTGTGGGGTGTGGTACACCCCACTGTTATTTTAGTTCATCATTTTCATAGATGTTATATTTCAAGGTTTAAATTTATTTATTCATTCAATCATTCAGAATTGCACAACTTACAGAAAAGTACCACAGTATACCTAGTTGAATATTCACGAATTTATATCAAGCTTAAAAAACTACAGGAAATATTATTATTCTCAAGTTATGAATAGCATTTTCTAACATCGAATGATTTTATCAAATTACTTGAATCACCTGAATTAGGAATAGTAATATGATTGAGGGGTAGTAATTCTGCTCCAACTTGTGGACTACGCAACATAATTGAAACCAAATTATAACACCAGATTATAACCTTGTTAAAATCAGCAATTAATTTTAGCATAAACATTTACAGATATTTTGTTCAATATGTTGTTCCCAAGATGGTGGTTTTGATACATTTTACTTGAGCTCAAAATAGAGATCATTATTATACTCTATTATTCAAGTATAACAATTTTATGTTAGTTAAATTTGAAAAATCGATTCTATTGTAGATGCTATTTTCTTAATAGGCTCCAGTTCTCGTTTTTTTAATTGTAAAATTCACTTCTCAAATATCAAGAGAATCCAACTATTATTGTTGTTTCATACAGCAAGCTCAAAATCACTAAAGCTACGTCATCTCGATTCGTGTAAATGTGTTTTTTTGTCATGATATTTAGAAATAAGACGTACACTCCCTACAGCAAAGTTTATCTGTATTGCAACTGACAGGTTGCATACATTTGCCACAAGAACTCATCTCGAATGCGTGATTTTGTAATAAGTACAAAAAATAATTTCAAAATGAATAACTCACAGTGAACACTCACAAATAGGCTGGAAGGGAACGCGCCACCTTAGTCCTCCGACACACCCAGAACCTGACAGGAGTGGACAGCGACTATCTCATCCATCGACACCGTACGCCAGCGACAGGGAAAGACTGTTTTGAAAGAGTCTCGAATTGGCGTGTGCGTTAGGCGCCAAAACCGGACACTTTTACATTCGTACAGACACGACAAAGTCAGACACATCGAATCTCTGACACTTCCAAAAGGTATACTTCTTGGACGGACTGTACTACGCAGAGCTGTCTGGGTTTTCAAACAATGGTTATTGTTCTGATGGATCCCCACATGTAGGCTATTCTTAACAAGACCATTGACAATTTATTTCTGAAACCTATCACTCTTTTCTATCCCACTTCGTAGTAATATCAGGCGATGACTTATCTTGTAACTGTATAATTCGTTATATAAAGCATTCCTATTTTGTGCAGTTGTCTCTCTTTTCTGCAGTTATTTGGAGCTTGAATAATATAACTATTAGTAAATTTCTTGACACAAAACAAAAATAACTTCACTTAATAGTTCAATAGTCAAGATTGGTGAGTACACTGAAACTTCTCGATAACTCTATAATTCGTAGTTTTGCCATCAAAAACACTGTAACTAGTATTCCTATAACGATAAATACACTAGTATGCCATAGTAACTGATAACTCCGCTGAATTCAGCTGATTAATATACGAAACTTACATCAACTCGCTTTCTTTAATGTCTGTCTGCCTGTCTAGGTATTGTTTGTTTTCAACATAGCCCACCCACATGTATTAGTTAATACAACTTGTGATAGCAATACATTTAACGTTATAGTAATTGGTATTATTAGTTTAGGGATTTTGAATTCTGATTGTGAATTATTCACCCATACGGAGTGAACTTTAAAGTTCTATGGATTTAAATTTAATAATATAACTAGAGACACCCTTGGTTGAAGAACTCGCTCATGAACGGTTGTATTGATCTCTGAAATCTTTTACAAGTATGTCAAATTAATATTTAACAATATTTTCTAATATCCATTCATACAGGCTATATCATGAATTAATTATGGGTAATTATGGGATCAGTATCCATGATATATTTTTTCGTATTTTATTTTATCAGCCTCGATATTGCAGAGCTTGATATATAATTCGTCACCCTCCAAAATTCGTATTAAATGCTTGGTCCCGTAAGCTACAAATTATAGTGGTTCTACTGTGTTGAATGTAGTCTACTGGGGGGTGATAAACTCTCTCAGTCAGCTGCTACTCGGTTGATGAATATTATTACCTGATCATTTTTAAGTTCCCTCAGTGAGTTATCCTAAACATGAGTCCTAATTAAAATGATGATTTTCGTATCACAAACTCACTATATTTCAAACTATATACTATGTTTCAAACTTAATCAAAATCGTTAAAGCCGTTTTCGATTTCCATCAGACATACTGACAAACAAACTAACAAACAGAAATGGAATACGATGGTAAATACGTCTATAGTAACATCCATATGGGAACGTCTGTTATAGTAGACTGCATAAAACTAATCCGATGTTAGTTGGAAGAGCTGAGTACCTCCTCACCCCTTACCATAAACTTTGCCAATTCTTCAGGTGTACTGTATTATGAAAATATCAATATTAATTCTTACTTATAATCAGCTAGTTATAAGATATAGACGAAGTTGATCAAATCTTATTTGGCAACGTTGCATTTACCCTCATGAGACTATTTTCATACGGTCTTGTATATTTAAAATAATGTATAATATAGTGAACAACCAATTCATTTTTAAAGTAATTTATTATAATATATATGGGATGAAGAATAATTGAGAGATTATAAACTACCTAAAACAACTTGGACAACAAAATAAATAACTTAGAATATATTCTTTTAAATTGGTGCAAGTTCCACATCATCCGCCTCTTGCACAACGGCGGTATCACCAATCCTAAAACTCGCAGCCGAGGACCAACTGCTAGAATAAAATAATAATAATAATAATAACTAATTAGAATATCCAATGAATTATTATTATTATAAAATAATGTATAACAAATTCCGGCCCGGGCAAGATATGTTTCTCATACCACTCCCGTGTTTCGGTTGGAAACGTTAAACTGCCAGTCCCAGCTGCCTGGAAACAGTCGTTAGGTCATGTCAGAGGCCTTGAAATTGATCAGTCATAAGGGGGACAGTGAAAAGGGGGTCCTAAGCCCCCCTCAAGGATCAGATAAATAATGAAAATGCGGGTCTATCTACACGAATCCTTAGAGTCTCATGAAAATTTAATACTTTTTTTTAACAGCAGTAGTATAGTTCCTTCTACAGTATAAACAATGTAGCAAAATTGCCTTGAAAGTATGGGTACAGAGTAATAGAATATATTTTTCTCTGTGGTATAGTTTGAATACAGAATGGGTACACTTATTGATCAGAGCACAATAAGTGAGTTATTGAATAAATTTCAATGTGAGAATTAACAAGTTGCAAGATGTCACAGTGAAAGCAAGACAAAGGGCACAATCAGACAATCAAATGTATGTAAAGAGTTGTTGAGAATTATGGGAACAGCTTGATGTATCTTTAGCTTTCTAACTAAAAGTTATTTTCCAATAAGAATATTTTCCCCAATGAAATTGTCATTGTAACAGAAAAATTTATCTTTTTCCATGATTTTTAAGAAATCTGTTTTAGTGTATTCCTACTTTAGGGCCTCTCTGTAGACCTAAATTTCTAATAAATATTTCATGATTGAATTTAATAAGTAATAATGTATAATATGTCTGTATTGATACTTCAACCACATTTATGTAAAACTGGAAAAAAATGAAGCATATAATAACATCTTCGAATGTAACGTTTATGGGGAAAAACCCAGGTCTCTCTATCCTTTGGGGGTATTCCTCCCCCCCCAATACCTCTTGGTTTTTGCCCCACCCCTCCCTAGCAGTTTGGTGAAATGGCGCCACTAAAGTTGAATGAAATCAACTTCAATTATTGTATGGTAATTGTATGGCAAGATTACGATACTTATGAGCTCTACTTAGAAATGGATGGTGAAACAAGATAATTGAACTGGAATGTAATAAACTGTGATATTTTTATAGTTATATAAAAGAAATTGAGCCATACATTACAATCATTGAGAGAAAAACTAATAAGATGCTTATATTATCTTCTCAAATCTTGATACATTAACAATACACTACCGGTAATTCACGAGTAAATACTGATGGGGTCGATTTCAATGAACAAATTATTTAAATGAAATGGTTTATTTAATTATTTAAACGATTTAAATGAAATGGTTGTTTACTTCTAAATGTCTATACTTGAGCATTCTGTTAATTTCGAACAGAGCTCACTTTCACGGGGTTTTCTCAGATGATGCAGCAATCACTGAGGAATCTCCAGCACAGATTTCAATAATCCAGGAGAGAGTCATCTAAAATTAAAACTATTAGTGCAATATTGCTAAATTATTATTACCAATTAATAGTGTTTTCCAGAAAATTACTAATCCCATAAATGTCTGTTAATTAAATGATAAGTTATGGAGTTCCAAATATTATAATATTTTTGCATTCCCATCTTTCTTTTTTCATATTTTAAATCGCTTCATTTGGGTCACTCGTTGTTTAGTCGAATATAGTATTTAATAGTATTAAATACTCTGGCAAGTTCACTTCTGGGTCACTCGTTGTTTAGTCGAATATAGTATTTGATAGTATTTAATACACTGGCAAGTCTCAAACAAAAGGAGACATGTCGAGATGCCTTCCGTCATCTCGGCATCATGACGGTGACCAACATCTACAATATCATGGAAGTCATCACCCATGTTAGCCGACTAAATCTCCAAAGAGGCACAGATGTTCATAAATACGTCACTCGGCAGGCAGACAACTATGTACTCCCATGGCACAGGACTGCAATCTTCGAAGAGAAACCTTCATACGTGGGCAGAAAACTGTGGAATCATCTAACGGAGAAGATAAAGAGGCTGGATTGTGTGACATTGAAAAAAAGACTTAGTGAGTTTCTCAAAGGAAGGCCCATGTACGAACTATGTGAATTTCTTGAAACAGGAGACAGACTGGCAGTGAACAAAAATATAATTTCGAATACAAACAATTCAAATATATTTAATTATATATATTTTTATTCTTGACAACAATTGCTATTCTTGAAGAATATGTAATAAAGAATATTGACTATGGACTATTATTCAGGTATATAGCTATCACATAAATCTCTCTTAGCAGCGACTACATAAACGCTTAACATAGGTTGCTAGGGAACGATAATAATAAGAATGTGATGAATAATCTATCCTGTTCTAGGCGAGCAATATTTCTGTATCACAGATATCCAAAAACTTCAACACTAAAATGTGAATATCTTTGAAACGGTGGTTTGATACATTGATGAGCGATTTCCACCATTCATTGTCTCTTGAAATTCTTTATTTGAATCTTGTATTAAACCTTCCCAAAGAAAATGTTTAATCCAATGTGGCGGAACGAAGATGGCAGACCTAAATTATGAAGCTACCTACAGATTTTTTTTAATTTGAATAGGAATCCCTGTGGAGCCCACTGTCAAATTATCTTGGGAAAAGGAACATCAAACTGTTTTCCTATTAATATTACGCTGTAGGCCTACGTGAATCCATAGAACTTTATAGGTTTCTCCGTATGGGTAGATGATTCAGAATCAAAATTCAAAGTTTGTCAAATTAATAATACCAACGACATAGCAACTGCCATCACAATTTGTATCATTAATATTACGCGTATGCTACTGAAAGATAATAGTCAGGCAGACACTCAGGAGCAAGTTATTTTGTCTCATGTAGTACTTTCAATGTTACTTTTATATCCTGAAAAAGGACGAAGAAGTGAGTAAAATATTTTGTTGTTCAACGAACTTGATCTGTAAAAAGGTTCGAAGAGTGCGTGTTCAAAATTTGAAGCTGATCGATCAACTCTTTCTGAAGTTATTGTAGTGCATTCAAACAAACAAGCAAACCCACAGACTGGCAACAACTTTGAACTTGAGTAAAAAGTAAGAACTTGCTAGCTCTCGTTCAACAAATATTATTGAGAGAACAACGGGCGGTATTATCAAGTTGGGAGCACCTAACTTGAAGGAGTCAAATTATTTCAGTGTAGGGGATTGAGTATTTTACAAGAGAGTGTGTTTCTGAGGGATATAGGCCTATAGTGAGAAAGTGAAGAAGTGAGGATTCAATTGAATTGCAGTTTTAGTTTTTTTGCAAGGCCGGCCCTCTCTCACATTCAACCATCAAACTTCCAGTACGATGCTACATTAACTATATTATACAATCCTACTCAGTGGAATGAGGGAATTCACAATATTACAAGCAAGAGTTGATAGTAATGAATATTATTGACACAAAAAAAATTACAAATCTAGGCATGGGAAAGTCAAATTCAAGATAGGTTGAAGATAATATGTCTGAAGCATTCTATGAAATAATAACAAAACCCTGAGGGGTTTTGAAGAAAGGAGAACATTAGCACACAACCGGGTAAGAGAGAGAGAGAGTGTGTGTGTGAGACAGAGTGAGAGCGAGAGCGAAAGGCGCAGGAGTGATAGAGAGAGGGTAAGGGAGGGGGTGAGAGAGAGTGAGGAGGAGAGCGAGAGGGAGAATGAGAGAGTAAGCAATAGAACTAAAATAATAAGGTTGAGATAAGAGACAATGTCACGCAGGAGTATTGTCTAACGGTCGTGACACACACACTTCTACAGTCACTCTAAGTTATAAACAGAATATTTCAAAGAAAGTACAGTCTGTGCCAAAATTGAAACCAGTTTACTTCCAAGATATTCTGACATAGGCGTCAAAAGCAGATAGCGACAACCAGAGACTGTTTTCCAGGTAGAGAAATTAGTCACGGACTCGCCCCGCCAAAACAAGACACTTCTTTTTCAGCACAAGAACGACAAAACTAGCCACCGCCAAAACAAGACTGATTTTTAGTGCTAGGATGGATGTGTCTGACTTTGACGGTGGTGTATCTTGACATCGCCCCATTATAACACCAGATTATAACCTTGTTAAAATCAGCAATTAATTTTAGCATAAACATTTACAGATATTTTGTTCAATATGTTGTTCCCAAGATGGTGGTTTTGATAAATTTTACTTGAGCTCAAAATAGAGATCATTATTATTCTCTATTATTCAAGTATAACAATTTTATGTTAGTTAAATTTGAAAAATCGATTCTATTGTAGATGCTATTTTCTTAATAGGCTCCAGTTCTCGTTTTTTTAATTGTAAAATTCACTTCTCAAATATCAAGAGAATCCAACTATTATTGTTGTTTCATACAGCAAGCTCAAAATCACTAAAGCTACGTCATCTCGATTCGTGTAAATGTGTTTTTTTGTCATGATATTTATGTAACTTTACGAATTTTTATTATTAGAAGATGAATATTTCGGATTTGTCATGCGATATCGAGTGAATCAAAATCGATTATTTATACAAAGTCACAATACTTGTAGAAAAACCAATAATTCGTTATCATTAACTTATCGGCCCAAATCGCAGATAAAAAAATCTTATAATATTGTACATTTAAATTTATAGTTACGACAATTGCAACACAAGTTCATTGTTTTTGGTGGACGAAGATCCAGATCGTCCTCTTCTGGTGTCAGTTCAAAGTCTTCTATGCTAAATGTGTCGGTCAACTCTTGCTTGGAGTCTCGAGTTCTAGACACCGGGAAAAAGTCCAATTCTTCACTGCAAAAAAATCAAACCAACAACACAGCTTTGCTAGATGTACGTACATTCAGTTTTAAATGGAAGAAATTGGTTATTAATTTAAGATTAATTTCAAATTTCCACAATTTACAAGATATTTCGGAATGGCTGAATTATTCCACTTGTAACAAAGTTGTATCAACAGTTATGTTGGAAAACTTGGGATATAAAAAAGGTTCTGTATTAGGTACCAATAATTCACAAAAAATAGTTTGTACAAGAATTTTATGTCATATTTATGGTCCACATTTGTTGGTATTAGATTTAATTTTTTTCTATAACCATGGCTAAACTCAGCAATGTTTTATGATTCAACATTGTTGAAGGACATTGCGAAGAGCAAAGAAATAACACTATAATGTGCCTGATAGAATTAAAAGATAAGGAGACCTGGAAGAAAGGAAAAAAGTGGAAAACGAAACAACATTGAGAATGAAATAATATAAGATATATTTATTGATAATTGTTACAAGGCTGTTGCCTATGGTAACATTTACAAAAATAAGGGGAAAGGATTGAAGATTGTGTGGCATACACAATTTCTATGCTAATCTTAAAATTATTCAAAATTCTGTTTATGTTGATTCAAGTGTAATTTTGTTATTCAACTTAATTTGGGATTCCATCCATCTAAATTCAAAATTTCTTGTTTATAAGTTTGCACTGGAAAATTATACACAAATTGATGAGTGAAAGAAACATACCGTAACCTACTTTTTGGACTAGTATTTGCATCAACAATCAGGGAAGGAAAAGTTTTCCTGTGCAAAGTCTGTGCCTGTTGGTCCTGTATCATTGAATCAATAAATTAATATGATACCACACAAGGAGATAAAGTTGTAACAATTTAGAGTCCCACTTAATTAAAACTGACCGATTTTGTTGTGATAGGATTTTGAGTCAAGGATACAGAATGGCACAAGAAGACTGGTAATCATGAAATAATGTCATATCACGAATATATTTATAAAACAAGTACCAAAATCTTTATTTATGAACTCAGCATGCCATTCATACTTCTATAATAATCAATAAGTCGAAAGATGTATCTTCCACATCTGAAAGATCTGCTCCTATTTGGCGTTCATAGCTTGTTATGAAAACATTGTATTGACAGTGCAGTAAATCTTGGGGATGGCAGTTTCTCCACCTTCTTAGTTCATGGATCGTTGCTGGGTGCGGACAATGCACCTTACTTTTAGGATGTTTCCCAAAGGAAATGTCTATGCATTCTATGTGCAGCAGTTATCACAACTTTTATAAAATTCTCACTTCTGTTGTACGTTTCATTGCAATTGCAAAAAGAAAGATTCAACCGTGGAACTACAGATATTGTACATTGAAAGATACTTGTCTAATGTTTTCTCTTACTATGATTATTACGTGTCAATTATTGTTGAATTATGCTAGCCAAATTTGAGGTACAAACAAACCAATCTAGAAGTATAGAAGTAACAGTAACAAACCTCTCATCTGAATCCCAGTTTACCAGTGGATGCTGCTCTTTGATGTTTGGTAAGGGTCTTCCGCCAGGTATCGGAAGTCTCTGAATTGGAATTAGAGATGGACTCTTTTTCGCCTCTTGTTTACTATGTATCTTTTTCGCTTGCTCGATACGTCTTTCTGTTGGCATTACAGAAAGAGAACATTATTTGATAGTTAGTAAAGCATGTATTAGAAAGAATCAATGTCTACGCAACCTGAATAGAATTATGAATCTATAAAACAAGGGATCGTTTAATAAAATTTGAAAGTTTAAGACCCAGTTGCACAAAAGCCGGTTAAATATTAACCGTGATTAATTCCACGAGAACCAATCAGAGAAGCCGTCTGATCAAAAAGGCCTTCTCTGATTGGTTCTCGTGAAATTAATCACGGTTCAAATTTAACCGGGTTTTGTGCAACCGGCACTAAATCGTTAGATTCTAACAGTTTATCATTCACTTGACAAGCACTATTTATTGCACTATACACCCGTCTATTGTGTGTAGGTGTACATCATTGTTAGCCATACACTTATTGCCAAAAAAATCAACATTAGTTGTTGAGTGATACTACACCCATCTCTAGCAATGCCAAGCTCGACGAGCTGGGAATGTTGGAAAAGTAGGTTTTGTTTCAGATTGTTGGATTCATGATATTTATAATTTATTTAGGGTTGTCTAGACTTCTTTCACGTAGAGCGTGGCATATACTAGATATGGATGAGGTGATGTATAGATCTAATTCAATTATATTCAAATGAATAAATGCTATGCTATTGTAAAGGTGCGTACAGATTTACGTGCCGCGAACATGAGCAATTCACTTCTAATCAGCTGATGCCAAGCTTTTTATATCTGTATCTTACCGTTTCTGTAAAAATACAGATATAGTCAGCTGATTAAAAGTGAATTGCTCATGTTCGCGGCGCGTATATCTGTACGCACATTAATAATTCATGATTGATCTGGAGCTTCGAATAGTGAAACACTGTTTTACCGGTAGGTATATTATTGCTTTCAAGAGAGTTCATTATTTACTTGTTTCAATAATTAAATTTGTAATCATCGCATTTTTCAATATATTCCAAAGCAGAAATAAAATCTAGATTCGAGTAATAACAGTCCAAGAAGCTTTGATAGCCTGTAGACTACTATACAGTAAGTAGTGTAAGTAGTGATGATGTGTATTTCATATTCCATCATGTGTATTTCATATTCCATCATGTGTATTTCATATTGCACTGTCAGTGCTTTTTTCTATTAATGATGATAAAAGTCTCATACCCAATTTTTTCTGTAACTCTCTGCTTCTGTTACTCTTCCTTGGTGTTGAATTAATTGTTGCAGCGCTACTTGATGAACTGTCGCTAACCTGTGGGCCAACATTAATTTCAACTGGTTAAAAAGAAGTGAACGAGTTGGAAAGAATGTGACTAGAATCGCATCTATAAAAAATTATAGATAATAAATAAATTGCTAAAAAGCTATTTGAATCTCAAGAATTGGCTTTGCTAAATGGGTGATCAGAACTAGTTGACTTTGTTACAAATTACATTTATCTAAATTAAAAAATCTTATGCTGTCTACAACTTGCTTTCATACAATTTGAAATAGCTACATTCAACATGCACTGAGTTAATATTAAGTGTTAACTGATTATCTGCATGCAGATGCAGCATTGCAATTGCTATCTACAATATTGTTAATCTCCAGTAAACCAGTTTACCAGTTTAATGACATCTGGATCGGGACGATTGCCCCCCCCCCCCAAAACTTTTCCATGTGGTGTTTGAAAAAAACTACAGTTAGTATAGATTAGTAAGGTCCACGTTATAATGGCAGTGTTTGATTAGCAATGGTATTGCTATCCTTGTCTATCATTCAACAAAGCGGATAGTGCTATCTTTCTCGCTTTGCTCTGTTGCCAGATTGTCTTTTAAATATGTAGAATTAATAATTAATTAACAAAATATTCAATCTCAATTATGAAAATTCATTATGAAATGATAATTTCTCGCTCAATAAAATATATTGATTATTTTTAACGAGAATGAACAGTTAATATTACATTAATAAACGTTTATCAGCTACCGTCTATAAAAGGCATTGACAAGACAGAGGATCGGCAACGGTTTTTTCGTATCTTTCTCCTCTTCCATTATAACGTGGACCTCACTATAGTTGCATGAATAAGTATCATAACCTTGGCATTTCAATGAACAAATCCAAAAATCGAATTATTAATATTAAAAAAGCTCTCAAATGCTATTTTCGAATAAAAACTTTTACAATTTTCCGGGTTGGGGGTGTCGAACGGGGGGGAGGATCTCCGGTCAACCCCCCCCCCCCCCGCGGGTCAGAGACTTGGATCCGCGCCTGTGATAAATGATTTATTAGTATCTTTGAATGTGAATAGCTTTTTAGCTTTTGAATGGTTTGAGATATTGATACCAAAATTCTGATGCGACAGAACAGTAGTTATTTCTATTCGAATATGATTCCCAATCAGATCTATTGTCAAATTTCCCTTTTAAAATAAATATTCAGCTGCTTCCATACTTTTCACCAACTCTGTATATATTATAGTGTAGATATGAAAAAATTAATACAAAAAAATTATTATAGGCCTACAAAAAAAATGTATAACAAACTGGAAGCATGATGAATTGAAAACTTGACTTAATGAAATCTTGAATAATTGAAAATAGTTATAACCATTCTCGGTAAATTAAGAATGTATATGCAAACTTTCAAGTTGATCAGTTCAGTAGTTGAGACGTGATGAGGCGTCATTCGTGAATTTCCAATCCCCTACATTTTTAAGCCGATTCTATCCTTTATTATATTATAGATGTCTTGATAATTTCATATAATGAACAAAAATAACAAAAATTTTAAATATTCACACATTTTTGAGATATTACACATTCATATAAATGACACCCATTTTTTAATTTTCATATTGAACTACCATCTTCATTCGATTTCATTTTTATTTTTGCTTCTATCATTCTTATTGTCTCATGACCATTTTTTGTATTGTAGCTCAGGCTATTTTTAATTTTTGGCAAATACGTGGTTAAATGGTGGAGAGAACATTACTGTTACCACGTGACTGAATATAAAAGTCATACTATTTTTTCTTATAGAGAATGATTCTATGACAAAACCTCAACGATGTTCACCAGACCACAGCGTAATGACAACAGAAATGCACCATTTTTTAATCGATAATCTCATCTAACCCTAATTTTTCATACGTGAGCTCTTCAATGATTGTTTGAAACTATGGAAAGTCCATTATGCCCCACTTTGTAACTTGTATTAATTCTTTGTCAAGTAGGCCTAAATTTATCCATAAAACAATGTCGTTTTCATTGAATTCATTCAAGGGCCTGTAATGGTCATGGTGATCATAGATCATGGAACTAGCTCTCTCTGGACTGCAACCAAGGTAGATTCTAATAAAGAAAAACAATTAATCCCAGTTAAATTTTAACAGTGATGAATTTCACAAGAATCAATCAGAGAAGGCTTTTTTTATAAGACGGCTTCTCTGATTGGTTCTCGTGGAATTAACCAATTAAAATGCAACTGGCCTTAATCTTATTGAAAATAATTATTACCGGAAATAGTTGATCATCCTCGATTATTTGTCGTTTTGGATCACTATCAAAACCACTGTCATCCATAAATAAGCTATCAGTAAGTAGCCTGCTATTTTATTAGCTCTTCACGCTATTATTAAAAAACCTGTACAAACAAAGAAATTTTTCGAATAAATGAAGTCATACCAGCATAGTTTTTACTATCATTCAAATCAAGTACAAGTTTTAAATATTGGATATAATGATAATAATATTGTTGTACAATGTTCCATTTTGTTTATAGTTTTACAGTAATCCTATAAGAAGGACGACTATTAAATCAAAATGAAAATGTAGGATTATGATAACTGGCTGATTATATATATGTATATTGTGATAAATAGACTATTTATGTATAGGTGTAGGCCTATATATAAATATATTTTTGACTTGAATTCTTCTTAGTAAAACTTGCTATAAAATAAATGTGTGATTATGACATTCTAAATTGTTTGTTTTTTTTTTGAATTGCAATAAGTTAATGATACAACACTATACTCTTGTATCTTGAAATATAAAAAATATTCAGAATAAAACATCAAATTTACAAATCGAAATTTAAAAATTGAGTTACAGCTAATGGAAAAAAGGAATTATGCATTATAATTTACATTTACTAAAATATATTAATTTATTG
Source organism: Nilaparvata lugens (assembly GCF_014356525.2). Classification (NCBI taxonomy): domain Eukaryota; kingdom Metazoa; phylum Arthropoda; class Insecta; order Hemiptera; family Delphacidae; genus Nilaparvata; species Nilaparvata lugens. The sequence continues at coordinate 46,099,253 of NC_052505.1, read as the reverse complement.
GCTGATATAGAAAAAGAAAAATATAAAGAAGCAAATCTTATTTATAATGACATTTTTTTTGAAAAAAAAGTAAGTTTGGTACTGTAACCTACGTCCATTTTGAAGTTTATTTCTAAAATTAATTGATTTTCATCAGCAATATAGTAAATAATGTATTTTTTCAATAGAAGGGTTTAATACAATTGCATAATTTTCATTTGAGTACTGTAGGCTACTTGAGTTTTGAGTTTACATAAATACCATACTGAGTAGGCTAAATGAAAACGCAGAACACATTATTGTGACAAAAACTTACATCATGATATTGATAAAAAATCTAGTTTCTAGAAAAATCTAGAAAAAATACTTAGTTTCTATTATTTAAATCTAATTTTTTCCTTAGTTCCATTAGGAAAATAATTTGTAACACCACTTTTATGAGAAAAAACTGTCAATATCAAGCAATACAATAATACAGGCACCGCACAGTGGTATCAGCTTTAAATAAAATAGTACATAATCTATCTATAGAATTGTTTTTTGGTTTTAATTATAGAGTAAAAACTTACGTACATTTTTGTGTTCCCAGCTATTTGTTTTGGATCATGAATGGCTGAATGGAGCATTGTCAGCTTAATTCATCCCCTGATATCACCGCGAACCGCGTTCCACTCTCACCACCCTTCTGCTTTACTGTCAAACGTCTGTGATAACCGAAAATCAATATTGATAAGGGGAGCTTTTAACCAGATGACTAAAATTTAAGTGGCTAATATGCGATTTGAAATATTTAAATATTACATGTTTCCTTTTGAATATAATTCATGATAAATATTAAGACATAGAAAATTAAACAGAAATTTAAAAATAAATTAATATTTTTTCAAATTAAAATATAAAGTCAGGCGGGTGATACCAACATAGTAAAATTTTACCGCAGAAGATTTTTACAAGAAAGGTACAAAACGTGAAAGTTCAGGAACTATTGATATTCAAAAGTAAATAATTATCGAAGAAAAGCTATTCTTAATTATTTATTTGATTTCTTAATCCTTATAAACCTAATTCAATTTTTGACTAGACCGATTGTGAAGCTGGCTGTCTAATATAGACTACTTCTAAGCTTGGAAACTTTTACTTCTAGCTGAAAACAACAATTTAAATTGCATGAATTAAGAGTAGACGATGATCAGTTTTTTGAAGAGTGTGCTTCACCTGGGAATAAAAAACGGCATTCTCAAACCATTTTCTGTAGTAAGGTCTGCGTTATGAAGTACTCAATTACAAAATTACGTTATCCTTGTCTGTCATTGTACATAGCTGATAACACTATTCTTTTCTACCTCCACAACTTTGCCTGAGTTTTTGGACCATTTAAAAAACTAATTAATTATTAAAATCAAATTCCAATATTGTAATTGGAATAAAATTCAATATTGGATTGCATTGAAAATAATAATTAAAAATATAATTGAGCTAACAATTACTTTTATAAGATGATGTACTAGGAATGCTCTCTCTTGGGTTAACAGCCGTCGGGCTGGTTGGCAGCAGCTGTCCATGCTTTTCTGTCGTCCGCTTTCCGCTTCAGCTCGTAGTATGATCCACATCTCATATCCCGTAGCAATTGTTTCATATACTCCAGCCTAGGTCTTCCTCTCATATTCCTTCCCCCAACCATTCCCTCCATTATCCTTGTCAGTAGAGTGTCATGTCTGATGATGTGGCCAATCAGCTGTGCTCTTCTCTGCTTGATCCACTTCAAGAAGTTCCGGTTCTCTCCCACTCTTTCAAAAACTTGCTCATTTGTAATCATATCTCTCCAACTGATCTTCATCATTCTTCTGTAGCACCATGCCTCGAATGCAGCCAATCTTCTTTCCTCTCTCACTAGGAATGCTATCTATTATAAAAAGCACTGGTAACACAGGAAACTGACAATGCTGTTGAATCTTTTTCAATGATAGAGATAGAAGGAAGCCAATTTCTCATGCCTGACTGCAGTAATTGAAGAAATTATTGCATGCTGGCTGGTTGACTCAAATTGCTAATAATTAAAACTTAGCTGGATGATAGAATGTTATTATTGCAATGTCAATAATGTTATTTTAGGCCTTGTCAAAATATTTGATCTGGAAAAATGTATAATAATATATAATTATAATATTTATAATTAACATTGTACAAGAATGAACAATATTATTATCAGATCATAATACTGGGATGACTTGATTTCTTGTCTTCTTGAATTGTAATTAAGGGCTACTTATTTTTATTCATGAAACTAGCCATCAGGCTCGCTTTGCTCGCCATATTCGTCTATCTGGACCCCCCACTGGATTGTCCAGAAATGAGATCAAGGGGCTCGCTTTGCTCGCCTGCATGTAGACCTCAGTGGAAACTCTGTACCGAATTCTGGAATCCGGACTGGATTGTCCAAAAAAGAGATCAGCGGGCTCGCCTCGCTCCCCTGAATGTAGACCTCAGTGGAACCTCTGTACTAAATTTGAAAGTATTATGTCAATTTGATCTCGAAAAACACCTGTTACTATATTAGCGTATCTTTGGCGAACAAAATTCTTCCACCTCAGCTAAACCTGTGTACTGATTTTAAAAAAATATATTTTCATCAATTATTGAAAAAGGTTAAAAAATCAGTACACAGGTTTAGCTGAGGTGGAAGAATTTTGTTCGCCAAAGATACGCTAATATAGTAACAGGTGTTTTTCGAGATCAAATTGACATAATACTTTCAAATTTAGTACAGAGGTTCCACTGAGGTCTACATTCAGGGGAGCGAAGCGAGCCCGCTGATCTCTTTTTTGGACAATCCAGTCCGGATTCCAGAATTCGGTACAGAGTTTCCACTGAGGTCTACATGCAGGCGAGCAAAGCGAGCCCCTTGATCTCATTTCTGGACAATCCAGTGGGGGGTCCAGGGGGCGGAGCCCCCTGGCTAGACAGATTTGGCGAACGAAGCGAGCCTGATGGCTAGTTTCATGAATGAAAATAAGTAGCCCTTAATTACAATTCAAGAAGACAAGAAATCAAGTCATCCCAGTATTATTGAAAAAGGTGAGGAAAAGCAGAAGAGCTGGGAGAATGCTAATTTTGGGTGTATATTTGGCGTTATTTCAAATTCCTTCTAACACAACATTATTGCACCCCAGCTGAGCTTCTGTAGTAAATTTGAACATTTTTTGTTTATTTGTTCTCGATAAAGCTGAGAAAATGCTAAAAAACACAGATTTTGGGTGTATCTTTGGAAATTTTTCCAAATCCGTTCTTATTGCGCCTCTAAAGGGCCAACTGAACACACCTACCAAATTTGAAATGTTATGTCATATTTCTATCATATGTTAGGATGATCCAGTCAGGGGTCCAGACTAAACATCTGGCTAAATGGATATGGCAAGCGAAGCGAGGCTGACGGCTAGTAATATAATATTCCCAAGAATAGCTCTGATTGAAGTAGCAGTACCCAATCAATTTCTCTGCGATAAATCAGGACCTTCTTAATACCTATTTAGGAGGTACTGGATAAATTGGTATTTTGGAGGTCCTGGATAAATGCATTCCAATCTTCAACTTGGTGCCAACCTAACAAAGTCAACTCAACTTAATGCCAACCTGACAAAATTTTTAATTTAGTTACCAGAACAACTGTTTCAAAGAGGTACTCTCTAGATTATAGTTCTATATTAACATATGGTATGGACATTTCAATTATAATTTTAAGATATTGGAATAAGAAGAATATACATGCTAAAAGACGAACTTTAAACCCTTAGAGTTGGAATATCGCCAAAAGATTTCTTAGTGCGCCTCTAAAGGGCCAACTGAACATACCTACCAAATTTGAACGTTTGGTGCAGTAGATTTTTAGTTCTGCGAGTGAGTGAGTGAGTGAGTGAGTCAGTCAGTGAGTGAGTGCCATTTCGCTTTTATATATATATACATATGGATAGATGGATTCATCTTTTTTGGAAATTAATAAAATTATAACTTAGGCTCAACTCACACTTACGTTAATCAAGTCGAGAAGAGACTGCGCCCCGAGTCACTTCTTGACACAGCATGGGTTTTCAAATAGTGACACTGGCTTATGTAACTTGTATAGTGAGGTCCACGTTTTGTCAGTGGAGAAAGATAGCAGAGCAGCTTTGCCGATTTTTCACGCATTGTCATTGACTTACTTGAATACCTACTTTAAGTTGTCATTCTTTGAAATAATATGGACTTCCAAGGAATATCACTGATTCCATTACATCTGTTAAAATATCAACTGTTTATTCTTGTTAAGAATGATTAATTATTCTATTTGAAAAATATATTCTTCAATGATTTAATAATACATTTTCATAATTGAGATAAAATATTCTGTCAATTATCATGGTAATCATTTTTCTATATTGTTAAAAAGCAATCTGGGAATGTTGCAAAGGTAGAAAATGATAACGCATTGACAAAAATAATGATGGACAAGGATAGAGTACACTTTCAAAAACACAGAATGATGATCAAACTTTAGGACGTAGAATTAATTTTGTCTTATTTTGTTGGGGTTTCCTAGCAAACCTTGAAAACTACACTAGATTTGGAATCATATTAGATGATAATAATAAATTATGTTGGCAGAAATGTAAATGACTAACAACAGCTGACTAACACAAACATATGGAAGAATTATTGGGAAATAGCTGCTGTGAAAGTTGCTGTGTTTGAAGTAAAAATCTTATATTGTGTATAAATTGTTTCTATATTATTAATAAAATGTTTAAAATATTATAGCTTTTACAAATCTTACTATGGGATGAAATGATTTAGATGTAAACAGCTCACATTTGGTTTTGCTTAATGAGATTACTCATTGATAGAAGGTACAGTAAAATTTATATTTATGAATACAATATAGATTTATTTTGGCTATTATTCTTAGTATAAACATTCACTAAAATTTGAAGTGGAAAGAGATCTTATCAAGTATATTGTAAGTAGGTAGATATTCTGCTATGTAATGAAACCAAAATGGAAACTAATATAACTTGAACACAGATTTGTCTTCTTTCTTAATAATACCTTGAAATTCGGTAAAATAGGATTCACTCGGTTTAGCTTTAGACAAAATTGTTCCAGCTCGTTTGCTTGTTTGCTCGTTTGTAATCTATAGTTTCAAAAATGATTTTCTTAGTAAATGAATAATGTAATAAATAGAAGGATAATCATTTATTGTCAATTGTTTATGAATTGGAAACAAAGACCTTACCAACTATTGACTCAAAAACTGTTTGAATTTAAAAACACAACATAGAGTGTCTTCAGTAGTCTAATTGTGTTGTTGACGCTTGTTTTTATTTAAAACTATAATGTATTGAATTCGAAATAATTGACCGAACAAAGTGAGGTCTAAGATTCAAGTCGACGGTTTGGCATTTCTCTTAATGTTTAAATGTTTAGGCCTATATGTTGCGCATTTACGGCGAAACGCGGTAATGAATTTTCATGAAATTAAACAGGTATGTTCCTTTTTTAATTGCGTATCGACGTATATACAAGGTTTTTGGAAATTTTGCATTTCAAGGATAATATAAAAGGAAAAAGGAGCCTCCTTTATACGCCAATATTAGAGTAAAAATCAGACTATAGAATTATTCATCATAAATCAGCTTACAAGTGATTACACAGATGAGTGGAGAAGCCAGTCTATTGCTGTATTTTCTTAAAATCTATAGTTTCAATCAGGTACTTGTGGATTAGAATACTGCGTGAGGTCTACTGTTCACAGAACTACTAGTGTACATAGACTATAATTATATTTTGTGTTTAGATTAAATAAGCTTATTAGTGATCTTGTATTGAATATACATAGAGACATGCTCATAGAAAACAAATTGAAATAATATTAATATTATTTTATTAGTATTTTTATATTATTAGTATACAAAATATTACTTGTTTTATTTTCAAGTTTGCTCTCTCATGCAATGGACCCCCTCTCATTTATGTTATAGAGAACTCAGGTGATGGGCTACCAGTCATTAGTCTCATATGTTTTGTATGAGAAAACCTAATAAGCACCATTGCTGGTAATGGGTTGGTAATTAATTTGAATGGGTGACGCGAACATTCGGTCAAAGGATGATTGTGCGACTTATCTGACTGGCCACCGCAGTCCGCTTATTTATAGAATAAAATGCATTAAATTTTTTGAAAAAATCGAATAATGTTTTGACCTTTAATTAAAAATTGTCTTTAGAGATTATCTACTTATCATTTCAAAATTCCTGCCGCACAAGTTAGGCGATTCGTGGGCTGAATTATTCATAATTATTATTACTCTCAAACTTGTGTCCTTGTGTCATGACTAGATGCCCTGCCTTGTCGTGGATTCGAATCCCGTTGGTAGATATAAATGTTATTGTCCTACGTATATCTTTGATGAAGCATATCCTGCTGTGTCTTTCAAATCCTAGTCTGGGAATCGTCGAAGCCTTGTAAAATGAAAAAGTGCAATGTGTGGCACACATCTGAACATGAGCAAATTAAAATAATAGTTAAGCTATGTTGCTGCACAATCAGTAAAAATCAGAGTTCAATGCCTGTCTGTTGACGTGAGAGACAGAAACCATCTCAGAGCTAAACGTATTTACAGGGACTCCCACCAATAGAATCCATACCATTATTATTATTATTACTATTCAAAGAATTGAAATTAATAAAGCTAATGCATGCTTATACAAGAGGATCACAATCCTGTAAAGGCTGCTTGGAAACTCAAAAATGATTCGTACAATTTGAAACCGGTAATGGAATGCAAGGACAGTCCCGATGAAGGGAATGACTTTCTCCTTGATTTAATCACCGAATTAGTTGAAGGCATCCCCATTCTAGCTGTTGATCCAGCTATGCAGGTGCCGCTGGTTTGTTGCTCATTTAGGGCTGTTGACCGTGAGTGTCTGGTTAAGATTGCCAATTGAAAAGGCCTCATACAGTCATGATATATATTATGGTCTCTGTTGAATTGTTGAAGTGGATCATAGATGTTTTCATTGATCCCCCACTCGCACTTACTTGATACTTGAATCCTTCGTCGTTAGCTGGGATGATCAGACAGACTGTGTCAAGGAAGACGAGGGGCACGTTCCCTCAGATTCTGGTGAGACCATGGACATCGTTGGTGGAATAAAGGCTCATCCTCCAGCTCCGTCAGCGAATAGATGGGCCGCTCTACCAGTTGCTCCTTTATCGTGCGTTTGAAAGCATTTTTTTCAGCATCCTTAACATACCTGGGGAGCTGATTGAACAATTTAAGAGCCGCTATGTGGAAGCTCCTTTGGGTCCCTGTAAGTCTGCTACGGGGTATATCCAAGTTCCCTGCACCTCGGGTTTGGTGAACATGTACGCTACTCCGTTTCTTCAGGCTGTCCACTTTGTCTTTTATATATATATATATATGAATGAGCAATATATGTACTGGCTGAACATTGTCATAATTCTCAGTTTTCTGAACAGTGGCCTGCAATGTTCTAGGCGGTCCGAGAAGGTTATGATTCTGATTACCTTTTTCTGAAGCAGTAGCACGTCCGATGCAGTTGAAGCATGCCCCCAAATCAAAATCCCGTAGGTTATATGGCTGTGGAACAGTGAGTGATAGGCTGTCAGCAAATAATCCATCGTCACCACATATCTCAGCTTTCTGAGCAGATGAAGCACTCTTAAAAGTTTCGTACAAGTCTGAGTGATGTGTACATTCCATTTCAGCTTCCTGTCAATCCAGAATCCCAACAATTTCACTGGCACATTTTCAACATTCCCAGCTTCATTTTTTAATGAGCAAATGAGAGTTTTGGATTTGTCTTCATTTAGTTTCAGGCGATTTGTCAGGAACCATCCTTTTGCCTCACGGGTGAGAATTTCATTTCTTGCATTGACCCGGTTTCTTGAATTACCTCTTGAAATAATTGTTGTCATCCGCGAATAATATGGAGTCGGTAGCTGGTGTGAAGTCATTTGTTAGCAGTATGAACAGCAGTGGGCCCAGTACAGATCCCTGCGGAACTCCATGCTTTATATCTCTGATCTGAGAACTTGCTCCTCTTATTGAGACAACTTGTTTCCGGTTCTCAAGATAGCTGCTGATGGCCTTCAGGACTTTTCCACCAATCCCATACCCTTCCAGCTTACTGACAAGGATTTTGTGTGGAACACAGTCAAAAGCATTACTCAGGTCAAAAAGTTTCAGGGCTAGTGTGTCACCTGTCTCAAAAGCATTTTGGATTTCATTTGTGAGGGCAATGATGGCACTTGTTGAGCGGTTACTCCTAAAGCCATGTTGAGCGTTGTTGAAGAGGTTATTGTTTTCAAAGTATTCCACCAATTGTTGTTTCATTATGGTTTCAACAGCTTTGGACATCGTGGGTGGGATGGATATTGTACTGCTGAATGCCTGTTTGTTAAATGAAATATCCCCTGCTTGCCTTATGCCTCTAAGAACGATCCAATTTTCAAAAAAGGAGACCTTACTATGGCAAGTAACTACAGGCCTATCTCTATAGTTTTTATTATTGCCAAGATACTTGTATCAATAATGATGAGACAGTTGACAAAGTATCTGGAATTCAATAAGTTGATGGGTGATATGCAGCAAGGTTTTCATAAAGGTGATAGACAACCTGTGCTCTTTTATCTCTAGTTGAGACCATACATCAGACTTTTGGGAGTCGTTAGTCAGTGAAGCTGACACTGTGTGACTTGACAAGGCATCTGATTGTGTGCCGCATGATGTCCTGCTGAGAGAGCTTACAATGTATGGAGTAAGATTCACCTTATAAAGTCAGTGGAAAGACAAGACTACAGAGTAGCTGATTCTCTGTGTTGCCACCGCCTTCTATAGTGATCGCTGATATAATTTGCCAAAAGTTTCAATACATGCATGGAGAATGGTTGATAGCTATTTGATGAATCATCGGCAGGCTTGTCAGCATGATAGGTGCTACGTCTGATGAGAAAGTAGTAAATTACGGTATCCAGCAGGGCTCTGCGTTGGGCTCCCTGCTGTTTCTCATTATTATTAACGACCTTAGTTTGGATGGATCAAGTCTGCTGTTCGCAGATGATACCATAATTGTTGGGCGTGGTAATAAAACTTTTGAAGCCAGAAACAAAGCTCTAAACCTTTTTAAGGAGGCAAAAGGCTAACAGACTGTTGCTGAATGAGGGGAAACGCAGGAGCTGATACTATTGTACTCTTGATAGAGCTAGTCTGAATGCTGCACCAGTTACTCTGCTAGGCTTCAGTATTAATAATAAACTCAGCTGAGAGCAGCACATGAGCAAAGTATCTAAAAGACTATCAAGAGTACTATATCTCATCAGAAAAATGAAAAATCAGCTTGGCATTCGGCACCTTTTGATATTGTACCATTCAGCAACATCCAAAATGGCATCTGGGGACACGGCTCACCTGAAGGACATCATACTGCTGCAGAAGAAAGCTCTGAGATCAATGACGCTTAGTGAGTGATTTCAACGATCACTGTAGACCCGTCGGTCGTTTGAGCCTACACACCGTCTGTGGGCAGTACATTCTGGCATCTCTCCCACACGTTAAATCTCACCACGAATCCTTCACTGTAAGAGGACAAATTCATGAACACAATATCAGAATAAGAGCCATTATCAACAGACCCCGCTGTCGTCTTTCTGTAGTGAAAGCCTGTTTCCAGCATTGGCAATGAAGCTGTTCAATCGTGTGCCTTCTTTGCTTCAGTACCTTCAATAATGTAATGCTACTCAGTGGCTGATTGAGAGGAGCTATTTTAGTCCGAACGAGTATTCTGACAACAACCTGAGTGACTTAATCTCAACGCCGAGTCTTGCCAACCTTGTTAACTGAGTTAATTTGTATTTTATGACAATTAGTCAGAGTATGACTAAATAGTGTTTGCTTTAACGACTCGATCTATCCAGGAATAAGTATTGGAAATTATGGAAATAGTTTGATCATCTAATCAATCACTCATGCACAAGCAAAGAGCTTCTTTCCGCATGATCCGCAATAAATTTTCACGAAAGACGAATTGAAACATGTCAATGGTTTATTTCCTAGGCTTGAAATTCGTGTTATATTTTTACACAATTCATTTTTTTTCATTCACAGAAAATGGTAGTTTCCGGCAATAGATTTGGATTGGAGGCTGCTCAACTCTCAGCCGTATCCACTGCTGAACCAAATTCATCTCATTCGGATCTTCCGTTTATTCCAGTGGAAGAAGAGAATTTCTGTAAACTAATTCTATATACAGAATTCCCCAAATCAAGGTGGGTTCTCTTCTACTAGGCATAGCGTATTGGGTTTTTTCACTTATTAAATAACCTTATCAATATTTTCCAATTCATTTTAAAATATAAATGCTCTCACGTCATCTCTTTTTTTCTTTCGAGTCAAACACAGAATTTTGATATTGAATCAGTTGGGATATTTCATTTCAATATCAAGCAATGGGAAGATTCAATCAGGCTCAATGATGTAGGTTCTTTTTTGTTGAATGAGAGAAACTGGCATATTTCATTCTCATCGTTTGAAGAGCTTGATGAGATTTATTTATTTAGAAATTATGAAAATTTCAATCACTAAAATTTTATATAATGTTGTTTTACAAACATTCTTATCAAGCTTTTCATTAATATGTTATTCAATATCCGAATCAGAATCTTTACCCGAGTGCTAGGTGAGTCAGAAATGCTTACGGTACCGCTATTACTTTTACAAAACCATTCGCGGATAACCTGACTCAGCTAAGCGTGTAAGATTGAAGGTGAATCACTGATAATTCACCACTTCATTCAGAGCAAACTTTACATTTTTGGTTAGAACAGTTTACCAATTTTCATGAAAAGTTTTGTCTTTCTATAAACATTCTTTTCAAGTTTTCAGATAATGCCATAATAATGCATCATTATGTCCTGTTCATTACATTATAGGGAATTTTCCATAAATCACTTTTCACAAATCTAATAATGCAATAATGAAAATAATGCACTACTATAAGGCCTGTTACAGAGCTCGACCGTCCGTCAGTGCGTACGTCAGTCGCGCTTGTCTTTTCCATAGATGTTCCATGTATCCGTACAGAGCAGGACTGACCGCACACATGCGTAAGGTCAGTACCATGCGTTTTACACTGCGTACGAAGACTATCAGTATCGGTCGAGCTCGTGCGCATCCGTTCCATCGGTCGACTGACGCGCTATTGAAGCAAATAGAAGCGTTCACAGTTGTACTGATCAGTTGCCCGATCGCGCCATAGCCACTGCGCTGACACCTCTGCCCGACAATCAGCTGATATTGAATTGAATAATATAATGAATGAATTCAATTCAAAAAAAAAAAAAATAGTAAATATATCATAATTATTTGAAATAAGAATTTTTTCACATATTTCTTCATCTATTTCCAACTTTCTTATTAGAAAAAAATCAGATATTATTATTTACGGTACATTTATTATATAATACTATCATAGCTCAAGAAGTTTTATAAGAGGCAAGGTTGTATTGAAATTCGAAATCAGCAATTAAACAATTTTTAAACGCGTCCATTTTGTGAGTCAGATCAGTTCGTTCGTCAGGAGAGCTCTGAAACTGAAAAACTGATGTATGGATGCGTATGGTCAGGATGATTCATACCGACTGACGGTCGGTTGAGCTCTGTAACCGGCCTAATAATGAATAATATCGGGGCACCGAGCTTCGCTCTGGAATACAAAAGCATAAAAGCATAGTTTATATTCATTTATCTATTTATTGATACACCGAACACGATTCTTTTCATGATTGGGGAAAGACCAACAGGCACAGCCCAAAACTGTTTCTTCCCCGAATTTTGATGTATACGCAATAAATACGGTAGTCCAAAAAGTAGGTTATGTTCCATACACTTGAATTCAAGTCCAATTTTCAGTCCAAACATTTGAAAACAGAAAAGTTCAAATTTATATTTTTACAAACGAAATTGAATAACAAAATAACACTCACTAATCACTTAAAACTGTAAAATAATGATTAACTTTGAAAATTTTGATATAGGTATTTTAATTCAGAATGGTATACTATGTTTGCTACAATATTAGTTAATATAAATAACAAAATAATGGATCTTGAATAAAATCATATTATTGGTCATGTCAACAAATTATATTTGTTGATAATGTCGATTAATTTCTCACCAGATAATATTTCTCGTGAGATCAACTGATTGAATGCAAAAGTTCAACAGCTGAACATAATTCTGTCTCACTCCCACAAACGGCACTCGCATCTTTCATTATCGACAGATGACGAAAGTCTCAGCTGTTTTTTCAAGGATGAATAATTATTATCCTTTTCATGTCCTTCAGCAAGTTTTCCCGGGAATGAGACCATGTGCAATCGAATTTTTATATCAAGGACCTCCTATACTGCACGTTTCATCAAAATCATTAGAGCCGTTTTTGAGATCCGTTGGACATACATAAATACATAAATAAATAACCAAATAAATACATACATACAGAAATTGTTCGCTTAATATAATAGGTTTTCTGCAAATAATAGATAAAACAGGATGTTTAGAAAGCTAGAATATCTTTAAAACATATAAATATAATTGCATTGAATTGATTCAGATACTTTTATTGCTATGTATATGTATATTCTATTTTCAGAGTTCGAGTTTGGGATGCTATAATTCTAGTGCCGAATCTATTATTCCTGTTCTTCCTATTGATCAGGTTCAATAGGGCGAGACTGAAGTTGCGAGCCACTAGTAGTCCCATATTCTTAGCCTTTTATGGCCTTGTGAGTATTAATGATGATTTATTATTAAAGAAAATTCAAAATATGAATCATTATGCTTCTCTTATTAAAATGTCTATATTGTTTTTGTTTATAAGGCAAATAATTTGATTTGATTTGATTTCTCAAAATTCCTACTTTAAAATCTTTGTTGGAAGCTTCTTTCATTTTATATTTGTCGATTTACTAGGAGTAGAAGCAGAATAATATCATTAGAGATCACATTACTAAAATGCCTACCAATGCATCTGGTTCACCTATAAAAATATCTGGCTCAAATTTGGGGACTGGAAACGTCGTTCATAACTGCTTAAGATGAACCGTTCAAATTCTAAAGCGGTATCCAAGCAATAATTTGTCTTCACCACTAAAACTAATTGCAAGTCGGTAATTATCTAATTAATTCTCAAAGAACTATTATTAATAGAATTTAAGTCTGAGGATGCAATAGAAATATATACGTTCCATTTCTTTCTACGTTCTGGCATACCTTTATGCTAATGAATTAGAAAATTAAGATGTTCAGTCTCGTATCGTATATCATTTTAGTATTTTCACAGGACATACTGGAACGCCAGTCGCGAACCATTAGTTCTTGCTGCGTTCATTAGATTAGTGACACCTGGAGCCTATTACATTTTAAAATACAAACTAATAATATTAGTATTCAGCTTGTTTTCAGGAAACTATAAAAATATTAGCTTGTATTTTCTAATGCAACAGGGCTCTGATCTGGGATAACAATAGTATTGAAGAATTAACATAGGTCAGGGAACCGAATAATTGCAGTTTTTTTTTAATATTTTCTCAATATAAGTATAACAAAAACAATGTAATACAGTTGAAAAACGTCACAGATAAATAACATAATAACATAAAATATCAATCTTAAAATAAAACTCTAATAACATTTAACAATGAATTATTCATTAAATTTAGATAATAATTTTTTCACTCTAACAAGAATTCGTTAACCTCATAGAAAGCCTTCTCACTGAGAAAAGAATATAGTTTTGTTTTGAATTGTTTTTCTTCAACAATACTTCTCAAATCAGCCGGAAGTTTCGCAAAAAACTTTTGTCCCCTATAAGTAGGTGTTTTCTCAAATACACTCAGCCTATGTCTCTCAACTGAAATGTTATTCCTTCCTCTAGTGTTATAGCCATGAATATCTGAGTTAACTTGGAATGAATTCAACCTATCCTTCACATGTAATATTGATTTGAAAATGTACAATGATGGAACAGTTAAAATACTTAGGCTACTAAAAGACTCCCGACATGTCTGTGGAAATTTGAGCCCTTCCAGGTATCTTATTGCGGACTTTTGCAGAACAAAAATTCTTTGAATGTTTTGCTTCGAGGTACTCCCCCATAATTCAATGCCATAAGTAATGTGGGATTCAATCAGTGCATAGTAGACACTTTTTGCTGTTGTTTTAGGCACCCGTTTAATAATATTTCTAAATGCAAAAAGTGACCTACTCAATTTCAATGATATCTTGTTTACATGATCCCCCCAATTAAGCTTGGAATCCATCGACAAACCTAACATGTTCACAACAGTACAACTTTCAATGTTCGTTTCACCAAGTGTTATGGTGGGGTGAAAAGGACGATACTTATAATCAAAGCTGATGACATGACTTTTGTTTGAATTTATAGTGAGGTCTGAATCATTAAAAAACTGCACAACCTCATTTGCCATGTTATTTGCCTCAATCTCCAAGTCTATGAGATCTGATCTCTTAAATAGCAAGGTACAATCATCGGCATAGAGAGTAATTTTATCAGTGACAGGAACATTGAATTGAATATCATTTATATATAATATGAAGAGTAATGGGCCTAAAATGGAACCTTGTGGTACGCCTCGTGTCAATGGTAACTTGGCTGAGTTTACTAACCCATTAGGAGTAGATATCTTACGGAGTTACTTACGGACACCACTAATCACTGGTGTATCAGCGTGGTGTCCTAATCTAATGTGAGCCTAAGGGTGACAGTCAGTTGTTTTCCATTTCTGTAATGCTTGATGGAGGCCTAATTTTGCTGTTGTTTGATTGATGATTTTATTTATTTATTGCATAAATACATACATGGAGACAACAGGTTAAACCCTTATTATGATGTTTTTGTTGGCAGGTTGTTTTAAATGTTGTGATGAGTGTAGTGCGATGTATCGTGTCGATGTCTGTGAATGCGGCTGCTGTGGTCGGTGGCTACGTGGACACCGTGCTGTGGGTGACGGTGCGATTTTTCCTGCTCTCTACCGAAATGAGCGTGCTAATTTTCGGCCTTGCGTTCGGTCAGTTCATAGCTACTGTGCTATATTTCCTATCAGAAACTTATCAGCTATAAAGACTTGATTTTAAAGTCACTATCTTTGTAGGAAGTAAATTTTGGTAGCGGAGTCGAGTACTCTCAAAAACCAATAGTTTGTTTATCGATATTTGTTGTAGATTTAACTTGTTGAACCCGGGAAACAACCATAAAATTTTATTGATTATATTTCTGGATATTTCTAACTTACCCGGATAGCTCTGGTCTACAACGGTTTGTAGAATATACTCAATAGATAGGTTGTTTGTGAAGTCTAATAATTAAAGCCTACATTCGATTGAGAACCATATCTAAATTTAAAACCCTATATTTTTTTCATATACATTATACGGCATAAACAAAAGTAATATTAATTGAGAACCCAGTTGAAACTTGATTGAAGTTCTGGTTACAATGATAAATTGAGTTCATTAAAATTATACTACAATTATTACCGTTATGGATATGTGTCACAGTGTCTTATGTATTTCATCCATTCAGGGTATATCGGCCTTATGTATCACTTTCTATGATTCAGGTCACTTGGATAGTAGAAGCAGTATTCGATATGTACTTTTGGCAACTTCTCTGATATCGCTGGCATTTTCAACATCACAAGGATACCTGGAGGTTTTCGCACCGGATGAGAACTTCGTCATACATTCCAGGGACTACACACTGTTTGGGCACGGTGGCATGCTCTTTTGGTTTGTCAGCTCGATCGTTTTTACAGTGGTCAGTATGATTAACTTTTCGTTTTTCTGGTTGCAAAAATTTACGGTTCAAAACTAGGAAAAATAGTAAATATTGAATAATTATTTTTATTGTTATTATAGTTGTTGTCTTTTCGTGAGGACTAGACCATTTTTGTATTGTATTTCTGGAATGGTCTAGTTGTGGATTTTAAACATGAAATTCGCTGCATTGCAAGTATTTTCTTAAAAATGACTTTATTCCAATTTTTACTATGATTTCAGTAATTGAAATTCGAATTAATTAATTCATGTTGTTCATTGATAAAAGTAAAATAAAATTGGAAACCGATCAACTACCTATGCGAAATGATGAATATTACTCTTCACGCATGAACTTGTCTCATCAAATTATTCGAGTATAAAGTTGAAGTAGTTATCAACCAACTCACACATCGAATCACTAGATAGTAATTTATGTCCATTATTTCTAAAATGGAAAAAAATTATGAAGGTAACTAAAGCGAATCAAGGCCTTCCTTGATTAAGCTTTATGGAAGCAATCACTCACTGGAAGAATTTCCGAACCCCAATTGTAATATCAACCGTCTCACGCAGAAACCTAGAGCTCATGTGGGCATCACCCTCAGCAAAAAATAATAGAATTCTAGTTATTAAGCTATTGTTACAAATTTATTATTTGGTTGTATTCCACGTTTGCTCTGTTCAAACTTCTGTGTAACTTTATGTTTCGACATCTGATATTCTTGTATCAATATACAAATAATAGAGAATTATTGTATGTTTATCGACGAATGAATGCACTTTTCACATGTGCTTGCTTCTATCTTGAATCTCAATAAAACCCCACTCAATGAACCGAGCTTAATGAACTAAATTTAATATCGAATGGAGTAAATTGTTCACTCGTGAATAGCGGTTAGTCTCCTGCTCTTATAGAACCTGATTATTATGGAACCTATTATAGATGTGATGTTATGATGTGAAATATTAATTAATCGAGTTGGCTGATCATCATATTTTATATTTATTTTCAGATTTATATCAGTATACTAATATTGCCGTGGACAAAATTAAGAGAACGTCTTGCTCTACCAAGTAAGTTGCCCTTTAATTTACAATTCAGCTTTAACAATCAAAGTGACATTAATGTGATAGTTCAAGTTGTACATGCAAGTACGTAACATTATTGTAATCTCCCGCTAGTAGAATACAAAGATAATCTATTCAATACAAACTGTCTATAATAAACTCTTCCATTTGAGATTAAATTTCATCCATTTCACGTTCTCTAATTCTATTTATTAATTTTAAGGCGCTGTAGCTTAATACAGAGGAAAAAATATAGATAGAATCTACATTGTAAGAGAATGATTGAAGAGTCAAAATAACACTGCAATCCTATATTTAGGGCTCAAACACTAATCTAAAGCCCGATCCAGGTGTGAACTTTTAATTTACTTTTTATATAATAGACAAGAGATTGTGAGTTGAATTTTTACATTGTAAAAGCATCAAACGGTTTAATAGTTCCGCAACCTCTTGTCTGATGATACCTTTTGACTGATCATTCAAGAAGTAAGAGGATATGAAATCACGTCTGGACCGTGATAACGTTCGATCAAAGTTTTAAAGATGATTGCACAATAATGTGGAATAAATCATGACATTTATAGTACATTGAATACAGTATCAAAAACCTATATATCACTTGGGAATTATCTACGTTATGGTAATCAAGAGGTCTGAACGTCTCAAGTGTACAGAAACAACAATAAGATTAGTCAGAAGCAAACAGTCCCTTGTTGATTGTTGACTAATAAGCTATTATCACTCAATACATTTTAATCCATCATTCTATTATTTCAATGCATCATCTTGTTCTCAATAGCATTCCCATCATCCTGATAAAGAATCATTTAATTAAGTCTTAAATTCAATATATAATAATGAATTACCAATTGTATATAATAAATGTTGGATGTTCTTTTTTCTAGCGAAAAAATCCTTCTATGTGTACATAGTATTGCTGGTTCTCCTCAACCTTTGCTCATCGATAGGGAGTGGAATGCTTTATTACAATATGTGGCAAGGCCTCTGTGTGGTGGACGTCACCACTTGCTTGTACTTTACCCTCTACACACCGCTCGTTTATCATACTTTCCTCAGTGAATTTTTTGGGTGAGTTTTCTTTCAATACTCGAAAAAATATTCAACTTAAGATGTAATACTTTTGCCTTTATAGTAGCCTTAGGTCCACTGGAACCGAACTGACTCCGTCCGAACCGAATCGAACAAAGTAATGGATGTCCAGGAAGTTTATTTCGGCCGTCAATAAGCATGTGTTGTCAATGACTGGCAGTTCGGCGAAACGTTTCTAGTGAAAGGGAGCCCTAAAGGCTGATTTCCAAATATCAGAGTCCGTGTCCGGTTCAGTGAAGATATTTTTCCTTGAGTTCTAATGGAACTATGATCATACTTACTCGCCCCCCTGAGTAGGAATAATCCCATTAGAACTAATGGCAATAATATTTTCACTGTTACAGTGAAAACTTACCATACAATTTTTTGTGACTTGAGATGTTAAACTCTGAAAACTCATCTTTTGGTATGTTTTGCTGAGTTCCGTGTTCGATATTTGATGAGGTTGAGCAAACCTCTATTTCAAGTTTTTATGCTGATACTCAAAACGCAACACATCTTATGCGCGAAGAAGATTATAAACTCTAGTTTGTGCAGTTCTCCATAGGTTGGTTAGTAAGTCCACACTTTCAGCACATAAAAGCGCCTTCTTTATTTTACGTTGTATTTCAACACATAAATCTCAACTACCGTTACATTAAAACATTTTCAAATATGTTAGCTGCAAAACTTGTTGTTATGGAAAATTTGGCAGTCAAATGATCAATTATTTTTATGAGAAGAGCGAGTGTATAATATATTGTAGTATATGTTACTACACTCTCAACCCCTAGAGTCCAATTTCATTATTTTGCTTGATAGTCTTCTTCTCAACCTTCAGTTTCGCATTTACATGAGGATATTGTCTTCATGTAAAAGAACACTGAGTCCAATATTTAGTTGCAAATTTCTGGTTAAGCCTGGCAAAAGATCAGAACAAATTTACGAAACTCGCATCCTAAAACTGTTAGTAACATCATACTTGGGCCTAATTGAAGAAATCTCATTTCATAAAATGACATTGAAAAGGATACATAGTATCCGGCGATTTCTCAGTTTTGAAGTTGAATGACAATACTGTATATACCAGTAGGCCTACAGGTACCGGTCACTGACTCTGGTACTGATTTGTAAAAATCCGCCTCTATTAAAGTTAGGAATTAATTGTCCTATGTTCGTAATTTCAAGTAAATGAATAAGTTATTTTATCACTGTTTCACAGTTCATTCATATTCCGAAGAAACGTTTTGCTATTATATTTTGTGCTTAGTTAAAATTCAAAACTGTTTTAAACTGCAATTCAAAAATTTTTTATCACTTCATTTCATTCTACTATCTGAACTGAATTATCGAATGACTGTATATTTTTCCAAAAAAAAACAGTGAATTGAAAATTGTTACTTGTACAAAAGTATTAATTCTATATCACTTCATTCATACCAAATTGATTTGTTAATAATGCTCTGATTGATGGGAAATTTATTGAATCCTTGTTATATAATGGCTTCTGTAAGATAATACATTTTCCCGTATTTTTAGTGTCTCGCAACCAAGTATAATGTTTTCATACAAGGCGCAAGTGGATGATACAATGGAGGAAGACACTGTCTCTCTCCCTCATCAGCAATCCTTCTCTTCCCTCAAAACAGATTCTGATTACATTTATCAGGTATGTAAAGAAACTTAATGAAACATATTAATTTATGATCACATTATTATTTTATAAGACCTAAGTCATCACCTGCTCGTTCTTCCTAGTTCCATATCAAATCTATAACCGATTACTACCAATATTAAATTTCTCGTCAGGTGATTTGGATTATCACTATTATCACAGCCACCTCTAATACAAGGCCCCGGCCTACGATATTGCAATGTCGCAGTGTAGGCCTAGAATCTAATACATGATTGGTGAAAAAGATTTAAAAAATACCAGCTGATCTTTTTCACCGATCATGTATTAGATTCTAGGCCTATGCTGCGACGTAGGCAATATCGTAGGCCCGGGGCCTTGTATTAGAGGTGGCTATGCTATTATCCATAATATCGGGGGACAGAGCTTTGCTCTGGAGTGTAAAAGCATAGAAAATTTGTAACGAAAGATTGAATTCATAGTTTATATTTTATTTATTCATTTTCTCAGTCGTACAATTATTTTTACAGTTATATGAGGAGGCACAACAGGCTTATGCCCAAAACTGTCCCTTTTCAAATGTATACTACAGTCCAAATCAAAATCTAGGTTAAACTACTATCACTCATCAAAATAAAAATTTATTCACACTTCAAAAAACAAACAAATCATCAATTACAAATAGATATACTATGAATTCGATTTAGAATGATATACTATATTTGCTACAATATTTGTTAATATACTATGTACTATTCTACACTAACAGCATCTAGTTACTATTTTGGACTTTCTGAAGTAAACATGTTTTCTAAAAAAAAGAGAAATAAACGAAAATAAGTTTTGCTGAATTTTTCTTCTTGTGAGATCAGCTGGATGATCCCACACATGCACTCGTTCACTCTCTTCCATTACAGTATCGACAAACGACAAAATTTCCAGCTGTTTTTCCAAGGACGTATTTATTCTCTTAATGTCTTTCAGCGAGTTATCCCAGGGTTGAGAACTAGTGCAATCTAACTTTCATATCATAAACCTAAATTGTTCCAAATTTCGTGAGAATCGTTAGAGCCGTTTTCGAGATCCGGTCACATACAGATATATAAACATATAAACATAAATTGCTCATTTAATATATAGGACTAGACCTCTATTGATTTAAATTATTGATGAAATACAGGAATTTTTTCACACCATCATAATATTTTCGAAGTTCCTCTAGTCGAATATTTGTCTATAAAGTTAGAGTTGAAGTAATGAATCTTTCTTGTAATCTTGATTTGAGGTTATTTTTGGGTTGTTATCATGGAATAATGGAACATGGAACTGCTTTGTAGAATAGTATTGCATCAAAATTTTTCGATGCCAAGGGCGCGACTTTCATCTTCGGCTTTTGGTTTCAGTTGTTACTTGTCAAATCAGCAGTGATCATTATTTTCTTGCTACAGTTTGTACAAATAAATTTGAGTTGATTCGGAACTTGTTGACTAGAATCGATGGAAATTGGCTCAAGCCTCACTTACTTTTCATCTCACTTGTCTAAACAATCAGGCGTTTTCATATGAGTCGGCAGCAGAGCACGTAGGAAGCACTCCGATTAGCTGATTATCAGCTGATTCCCGAATGCCAACCCAATCAGCCAATTGGAGAGCTTCCTGCCCTGCCGACTTGTCTGAAAACGTCTGAAAAACGCCTAATTTGGTCTCTCCCCAAAAGCCACCATTTTCTTTCCTCTGATTCTTTCGTTTATGCTTGTTATTCATTAATTTGAAGTTTTTCAGGTTAAATAGTTGAAGTCATAGCTGTAAACTCATTTTGAAATTGATACGGTAAATTAGGATTGATTCAAAGGTTTGTTACTCAAATGCGTCAGTTAAATTCTGTACCAGGGTTTTTTCCGATTCAATGATTCTGATACTACATATGACGGTGTAAAACCAGTCCTAATATGTCATACTAGACGGCAATCCCCTGGACCCCCGGCTGGTTCATCAAAATATAGAATCAGCAGGCTCGCGTAAGCTTTCTTCCTTCCGTCAAAAAGTCAAAAGAGACTTTCAGACTCGATTCAATCACCAGTTTTCTTGGAATTATGAAGTGCATGGTTGCAAAAATCTTTATTTTTCAGAATTAATGAATATTCAGTTATTTCTCAATTAGAGACTTGGTTAGGATATTATGAGAACTATTGTATATCAGTCTGATAGTTCTTTGAATTTCCCAACAGGAATAACATGCAGAACTTGACGGATTCAAAGGTTCAAAGAACCTCACATGTCAACCGAAGCTTATTGTGTGTCCCAAGTATGTTACTTGGGCAAACCAATACCTGTGTCCTTCACAAGATACAGGAGTTTTTCCCTATACTAACATCCCATTCATCATCTGGTTGCTTGCAGCCAAACAGAGCCCTTCTCTTAGCCCCAAGTCTTTCGCAATCCAGTATGATATGCTTGGCAGTCTCTTTAGACTGATTACAAAGCCTACACATCTGAGATTACAAAGCCTACACCTTCCATTTCTGAGTCCAATCGTGTGGAGATGGTCCCTGAAGTGGCCGTGTCCAGTTATCAGGGCAATCAACTGCTTGACCTGACCTCTACCCAGACTCATCAGCGATCTGGTGAAGGAAGGGCTTTTGTTTTGCCAGCAGCCTTAACAATGCAGAACTTAACAAACATCCATATCTAACCCTATCAAGAATAAATTTACTGGAGATATGCTGTAAAAGTGCCTATATTGGGCGTAATTTTGAAGTCCTCTCAGGACAAAATTTCTATATCCAAGCTGAAGTTCTGTAATAAGTTAGAACATTTTCTCTTAATTCTTGAAAAATATGAGGAAATGCAGAAAAAAACACTAGGGAACGCATAGAAACCGCAGTAAAACCGCCCATCTTGGGTATATTTTTGGCATAATTGTGTAGTCCTCTCAAGACAAAATTTCTAGACCCTTGCGTAGTTCTTGAGAAGGCGTAGAAAACGCTCAAAAACTGTGGATTTTGGGCGTTATTCCAAGACTCTCACAATACAACATTTTTATACTTCAGGGATTTTTTATACCTAGGGAACGCTGGGAAAACGCAGTAAAACTACCTATCTTGATTGTAAAACTGAGTCCTCTTTAGAATGAATTTATAGACCCTTGCTGAACTTCTGTACGAATTTTGAAGATGATCTGTTCATGAAAACGCTCAAAAACCGCCTATCTTAGGCGGAACTTAACTCTCAATACAACACTTTTATACCTCAGGTGAGCCTGTGTACCAAGTTTGATGATTTTTTTCCTATTATAATATATAATATAATATAAAATATATAAATTTATTTCCTTAAAAATATGAAAAATATGGAATTTAATTCTATTGGAAATTAGCCTACTCAACTATGGGAAACCCATGTACTAGAGTAGGTGTTAGTAGTAGTAATAGATTCTGGGTGGGGGTGCAAACTGCGAATACGTTGGGTAAGTGAGCTCACATATTGTTTGAGATTATGTTTTCTATATGATGTCTTCCAGTTGAAATAATCCAGTTCTTAGCAGCAGTTTTGAATCTTCTTGGGTTTTCTATTGACTTGATTTGTGCAGGAAGTAGATTGTGGAGTTATGGTGCTAGGTGGTTGAAGTGTCGTTGATATACTGCCTTCCAATAAGAAGGTTTCTGTTACTTGTGTTATGACTGTGGTTCCTTTGTTGAAAGCTTTCCGGGTTTTTGTGTAGTCTGCAAATTATTTCCAAGGAGTAGAGCTGTCTTATGTCCATCACACCAAACTCATTGTAGAGCTGGTCTGACGGATAACGAGGTGGCCTCTGCTTGATGATCTTCATTATTAGTTTTTGCACTTTTAAGAGGGGGTCAAGGTGCACGTAGTTTGTTCCCCCCATCCTACAATCCCATAGGTAAGCAGAGACTGAACTAAGGAATAGTAGACCATCTTTATGCACTTCTCATCAATCAATGTTCTCAGCATTTTAAACTTGTAAATGGTCTTTCTCAGCTTCTTGCAGAGGTTATATATATGATTGTCCCACCGTAGAAAAGAATCCACTATAACTCTAAGATATTTTACTGTCGGTTTTCTGTGGATAGTGAATGCAGTACTGTTGGAAAGGTTGACTGTTAAGAGATTTTCTGTAGGCTGTCCATGCTGTGTTGCTGAGAAAGTTAGAAAGTTGGTTTTGTCATAGTTTAGGGTGAGCAGATTCTGATTGAGCCAATGTGAGATTTTCTCTAGTCCCATTTCAGCCTTATTCCATGTTATTGTCCACGTTGGCCCCGAAAGCAAAAGAACTGTGTCATCGGCAAAGGTGGTGATATTTACTCAAATTTCCATACTGCAAAGAGGATTTATATAAATCAAGAAGAGTTTAGGGCCAAGGACGGTTCCTTGGGGTACTCCATATTCGACTTCCAGCTTGCTGCTTGAATTAGTGCTGCTATTAGTTCTTAAAAAAGCTGAGAAAACGCAGATTTTGGGCGTATCTTTGGATTTTGTCAAATTCTTTCTTAGTGCGCCTCTAGATACTTAACAAACCTGCCAAATTTGAACTTATTTGGTCCAGTAGATTTTCAGCTCTGTTGATTATGAATGAATGAATGGAGTGAGTGAGTGAATGAATCAGTGCCATTTCGCTTCTATATAAATATAGATAGAATGATCATAGGTAGTCGCTATCTAGTATCAGATCTTGATCGAAGAGGTAGCATAATAGTTGCTTAAGTGGGGACTGTAATGTGGTCCTTCAGTTCTCTTATTGATTTAATTATTATTAAATATAACTTACTCTTATCAATTTCCTCATAATGTTTCCCCTCAAGTTTATAATGTTGTTATGTGAGAGGTGATAGATAAATGAAATGTAAAAAATGTATTGTTTGTTGCAGAGCAACAGCGTCTATGACAGTACCCAGTTTGAGGGTGTTGGCGCGGGGGCAGGGGTGGGGTTCGGAGGCGGAGGGGGCATACCGGTGCCAATCAACCCGCTGTACTCGGCCGCCGCACTGCAGAGCCCTGGCGCAGACAGCATCACCGGATACAGCCTCGACAGTCAGACCATCGACCTGCCTAGACACCAGTGACCTCTTTCTGTGATACCATTCCACCTTACCACTCTTACTATAAACACAAAGCTGATTTATTTTTTGTATGTTCCTATACGTTACTGTTGTTGAAAGCACTTTGTGTGTATGTATGTGTGTGTGTGTGTGTGCAATGTATGTTGTGATATTGACTATTAATAGTTTTACCAATATGAATACATTACTTTGAAAGTATGATAAGATATCGAATAACTATTCTAGCTAACAGTTTTAGCTAACCGGTGATCGACAGTGATTTCTCGGTCTAACTTTTATTACTCGATACAGAGGGGTGCAACTAGTTAGTTGGTAAATAATATAAATAGCTATCGAGTGACCTGACTGGCTCAGGTTTTTTCCAGAGTTTTCAAGTCTCGCTCGATCAATTTCAGGGCCTCTGACATGAATTAACACTTGTTTTCAGACAGATGGAACCATACGACTCTGTGACCATACGAATCACGGGGATGGCTAAAGAAAAATATCTTGGCCGGTTAGGTAGGCTAGGATGCGCAATTCAGCATTTCCCCTCACACCGCTGCTATTTGAACCCTATTATCGTCACTGAACAGCAAAGTATATATTAATCTCGTGATCTATACAGCATACTGTTGCAACACAAGCGGGATTGAATGTATTGGTCTAGTACAACACTTTCAAGAGAGTTGATGTCTGGTTCTTAGAACATTGAAAATTAATTGTAAAACATAGATTGTTTATTTTTTGTGTAAAATCCTTTACTTTTCTATTAAATATTCAATCGCAGTATGCCTACTTTTGCATCCCTCTGTTTATTAAGCATGGAAGTTGAAACCCTTTTTATTAAGATTGATCAGTTTCTTCTAAAAAAATATCGTTCAATAGAAGAGATTAGTTAGGTTTTACCCAGCACCAAGCAACATTTTTTTAGTATTGAGTTGGCACTATTGTGAAAATTGGTTAGTGCCCCAATAATACATGTGACTGGCCCTATATGATGTGATTAACAGAATGTATATTGGCCGGGGCCCCATTGGCAGCTGGGTAGTGAGTCCCAATTAACGTCACTACTCGACAAGGCAGGTTAACTTTTCAATCAACAAAAGTAGCCTTACTTATTTTTTATCAACCTTGAATATCCCTTGCAATTGAATAATTCTCTATTACATTTTTATATCCATGTATTATTTTAGATTTGACATCACTCACTTATCCTTCTATTTCATTCTCTAAAATCTTACAATTATTATTGTCTATTGTATATAGAGTCTAGTCTACTCTTATTTATTTATCATTATCATCGTCACCTCCACATTCTACAATATTTTATCTAGTTGTATTATATTTTTAAGAGTTTAACGATCGTTTAATTGATATAATTAATAACATTTCAAATTCGACAAAATCAACCACCATGACTGGTAATTAGATCAATTATAATTGAATTGGGATAGCAGACTTTTGTTGTCCAAGTAACTAGATTGCCAAAGGTGTAGTGTAGAAAGTACCAGAGAAACTTACTTAATTGAAAGGTCAAAAAGTACTTTGAAAAACGAAAGTACTTTTAATATTGCCATATTCCTTTCTTAATTTGAGGATGCAATATCCTCAAAGCATTCCCAAGCATTTTTGAAATTCATATCGATGTAATCATAATCGCAACTTCATTGTGCGAACTTGAAGTAAATCTTTGAAGTTTGTCTCCACTCTTTGCAGCATAGTAATAGAAATTTCAGCCACGGCGTCGTAAATAATGTTCTTTGTGTGAGCCATGATTCGTCAATGACGATCGGCAAAAATCAGTTATTCAAAATAACGTCTTGAAAAACCGCGTGGTGCCCGGAAAGCTCCATGTTGCCTAGCATAAAGTGAGCGACTACAAGAAGCTCCTTTCGACAAAGACCTACTGTGCTAAATCATCTCAACTGGCTAGAGACGAAAATATTGAGGATTTTACCCTTCTAATGAGACTCCTCCAACCCCCCTCCCTCCACCATCCCAACTCACTGTTCAGAAGTTCTTTCAACTAAGTAAGTTTCTCTTTAGAATGCATTTTATTCCTTGATGAGTAGATATTTTCTCGAATCTGACGGATGTATTGATGTAGTAAACGTCAATACGTTTCAAACGATGTAGTATCGTATATATTTTCTCGTTTATAATTTAACATTTTTTTGTCATCTCGATCAGTTGGATCAATTGGTCTATCAATATTTCAACTATTCCGAAATCCGTCATTGGAAAAATCAGTATGTGAATTTGTATACTAGAAAATTTAGCTTTCTCGACATTAAAGTACTGTTGCATGATGTATCATGATTTTGATTTTATCTATAACCAATTTTTATTTTAAAGCTTTTTCATATTCTCGTGTGATGGGGAAAAGTAATGAGGATATGATCTACTATTGCAATATTTTTACATGATATTAATGTAGAAAGTTGTTGGATTCAGTCCATAAAATGCTCACTTTCGAGTCAAGGCATGAATTTTGCGGGAGTATTATCATCGTTCGTTCCTGGCCTGTAATGGAAGAGGCTCATCGATCCTCAACATTTTTATATTGCATGTGATTTGTGATACAGTATTAGAATTAACGTATACTTTCAATTTTTATTTAATGTGAATTTAATGAGAACATTCCCCATGTAATAAAATTTGTTCTCATTTTAATAAAATTATAATAATTTTAGCTTATCAATTTAGTTTGAATTCACATAATTATGTACATGTAGAGTCTATAAATTTGTTATTATTTTTTAATATTCATTATTGTACCAATTAAGTTCAAATGTAAATATGATGCATGTTTAGTTTAATATCTTGTTTAAATGTGAGAACTCGTTAGACTACATTCTTTTCAATCTTCAATAACTCACTTCTATTAATATAGTAATTATGTAGGCTAATCGAGCTTGATCAATAGGATTATTTTCACTGTTTCTATAGTTAGACACTAGCAAATACGCTCTCTAAAGTTAGTAAATTATTTTGTGTACTACAATGTTATTATTTATTTATGAAAACATTCTCTACGGGTGGTTTATAGAAAGATTTCCAAAGCAAAGGACCTGATTCATGAAATCATAGATTGTACTTAGCACGCCTTGCTAGTTGCTAAGCAAGTCTGGTGTAAGAGCAACATGTTCTGTATCACAGGCCCACTATTTTTATCAATTACTGTTACATTTGATTCAATTCACATGTAATGGTTAACTTCCGAACCAATCTAGGTAATGATGAATATTGAGAAAAAATGTTCTATCACCTAAGTTTATTTCGTATTGCATTTTCATTCAGGAAATAATGAGAAGCGTTTTTTTTTCTTAATAGAATCATACCACTAATTATCGATTCTAATTAAATATGATATACTATCAATATACAACATTAACTGTTGAAACATATTACATAATCTATTTATTTTAAATTGTGGGTTTTAATTTGGTATTCACTCTGAATACCGGTAGTTTAATATTTTCAAATCCATAAATGCTGTTCACCAATCATTTATAGTATTGAACCGAATACTAAAATCACAAATGTTGACTAATAATATTTCATACCGTCTCATTACCATTCTCTCCGTCCGCTTCTAAATCTAATATAACTTGTTATGAGATCCAATTATACTGATCAAATAATAGATAAAACGCAGGAAAATGAGAATACCTATGTTTTAAGGTGCTAGAATGTTTATCTTTTAATAATTTATTTCTCTCTTCTATATCACAGTACGGTTCTAAAAACTATTTGTATTTGCATGCATAATTACAAAAATACAGTATTTCAACTTGGAGATACAATGTAGAATGAAGATTGTGCTAGATAAGTTTATTAGAGGAAAGGATAATGTTGAAATAAATGCAAATAATTATTTTTTGATTGCATCATATTAAATGAAGTAGATCAAGGTGAGGGATATAATAATTATGGAATCGGGTTGAATCTAGTTGAAAAAATGTCTTATAGAACTACTCTCAAATTGTATTATTGTACCATTGAAAGTTTTAACACCAATAAGATGTAGGCTATTTTCAATCGAGTTATTTACGACTAGTCTACTTCTTATTTTAATTAACAAAAATTATTATTATTATTCAGAATTGAACTGTCCATTTTGGTCGCCCTAACATTATTTTCTTCAAAGTAGAATGCAATATCTAAACATCACTATTAATATAAGTGTATTTATATTTTTATACTCTTCATGTGACAATCATTGTCATTAGTGAATTGAGATTCTCTTCATTACATTTATTTTTTTTAATTTAGTATTTTGTTCTCATATAGTTGCTTTAGATAGTTCTCATATAGATAGTTGCTTTGATCAATCATAGGCCTAATTCCTGTTCTTATGTTCCAATTAGGTTTTTCACAAATTGGTTTAGCTTTGTAGTAGGATGATTGAGTTATTCAACCCAATCATGGAGTTATTCGACACTTGTTGGAGATATTAACAATTTATGTACTTGAGAAAGTACTTCATACAAACGTTAAGAAAGCCTTAACTCCTTTACAATTGTCTAATTTCAATTTTCAATGTATATTATGTATATTATAATACATGGTGGACAAAATATATACTATTAATTTAAGGTTTGGTGTAAAATTCTTTTTATAATGTGATTGATTGTGATATTTAATTTTTGTGCTTTTCTACACCTTTTATTTGACACTTATTCTAAAGTTATCAAATTTGTTGTACACAATTTTCAGATTACACATTCATTTTTAATTACATTATTGTATAGAAATTGAATTAAAATCAACTATCCATTTTCCCATATAGTCTGTGTTTTCTAACTTTAATTAAATTATCAATAAATGTTTGTTGGAAGTGTAATAAATAAATTTGTTCATTTCTCAGTCGTAACTACAAGATTCATCATTATCACCCTTTTTATATGTATTACTTTTGGGCGCCCACCGTTCTTTTTTCTGCAATCTCTCAAGCACGTGTTGTTAAGGCTGTGCAAAGGCTAAAAATAAACTTTCTACTTGTGAGATTTTTCAAAGTTTTTCGATTTGTAATATCATTAAGCTATCAAAATGAAAAATTTTTCTCAAGAAATTTTTTTCCGATCATTACTTTTTGAGATATGAGCGCCTAAAGTTTAAATTTTTGGGACAGAACATTTCAAGTTAGGTAAGAGATAAATACATGTGATTTAGAGGATAGATTCTTCATGGTATTGTTGATCTAGTAAAACAAAATTTTTCTGAAAATATCAACTAAAAATAACTTTTAGTTGAGTAATTTTTGGTAAATTGAATAACTTTTTCAAAAAATGATATTTTCAGAAAATTTTTGTTTTACTAGATCAGCAATACCATGAAGAATCTATCCTGTAAATCTCATGGATTTATATCTCACCGAATTTGAAATGTTCTGTCCCAAAAATTGATACTTCAGGCGCTCATATCTCAAAAAGTAATGATAAAAAAAAGTTTTCCTGATAAAACTTTTTCATTTTGATAGGTTGATGATATACAAATTGATAAACTTTCAAAAATATCACCAGTAGAAAGTTTATTTTTAGCCTTAGCACAGCCTTAAGTTTTGCTAACATCCCACATCTACAGTAGGTACTGATTATTCTGTCCTAGTTGCCTCATTTTCACCCTTTCACTTACCTAGATCTCTCATCCCAGTTTTCTCTTTTATCCTGGTTTTTAAGATTTATATAGTGAAGTCCACGTTATAATGACAGTAGAGAAAGATAGGAAAACAGCGATGCCGATTTTATTGGCATAATGTGAATTATTATGAGCTCAATTTACTTCTCGGCTGTTATAGATGAACTCATGTATATACGCATGTAACTCATGTATTCATACCTACAGTTAGTATGGCAAATTGGCAATTATTAGCACAGGAAAAGATTTGTTGCTAAAAAGCTCTAAAACATTGGATGATACTGAATTTAAGAGTACAGTAGGCCTATGCTAACATTGGATGCACATGAAGTGCAATAAATTGAGACCATACATGATCACACCTGCAGATGAGAACAAAATCTGGAAAGATCCATATAAGCACGTATAAAACACGTTGTTACTTATCTGTCGCTGCTCACACCAGCAAGTGTGCTCTTGCACATAGGTGCATCCAGTGTGATCATACCCCAAGATCAGCTAGTATATATTTGAAAACTCCAGGATGGGAGGATGATATCTCCCATCCCATAAGATATAATAAACAAAAGCTAGATACCGTACTATAATATACGGTATATGATAATAAAATCCATATATTAAGTCTTTATACTTGCGCCTAATTCACAACAAACAGACTTTGGGCAGAGACGTGTAGCGCGGACTTTTGTCCCTTCCATGCAAAGAAATGATCCAAGAAGGGATGTGGCGCTGGAATCACCTTCCCACGCGGTTCATGTCACTTGTGGCATACAAGAGAGGGCACGCTACTTTTTTTGAAATAAGAACAGAAAAAACCTGTTGAATGAAATAGAATAATTGTTCAATGTTTCAGTCCCGCCCGCCCGCTTTCGTCAAGTACTTGCCATACCCGCGCCTCGTCTCTGCCCAACGTCTGTTGCTGTTCTGCCTTGTGTGTGAATATGGACCTTACAACTAGTAGTTCTGTAAACAGTAGACCTCGCGCTCAGTAAGTTACATTGACCTGTTGTTATGTTTTCTCAAAAATTACGGTAATAAATAATTTATAAATTTAAAATGTCTAGAAAAAATCCTAAATAAACATGGAGCATTCTGTCCTATCGTACCGTGACGTGTCGTCCCGGAATGTGTGAGCGCTGTTATCAGGTCTGGCTGCAACTGTCTACAACGTTGATGGAAAGATACA
Organism: Nilaparvata lugens; assembly: GCF_014356525.2. Taxonomy (NCBI): domain Eukaryota; kingdom Metazoa; phylum Arthropoda; class Insecta; order Hemiptera; family Delphacidae; genus Nilaparvata; species Nilaparvata lugens. The sequence continues at coordinate 46,067,707 of NC_052505.1, read as the reverse complement.
TTTTCAAGATGTTCAATGTTTTTGAACGGGTAGTATTATAGTCAATTGTCTACTAACGTTGATGTAAAGATAAATTTTCAAGATGTTCGATGTTTTTGAACAGGTAGTATTATAGTCTACTAGACAGCTGGTTATTATGATTGACAGAATCCAAAGTCAGGGCAGTGGACTGTGAATGATAGTTGGTATTAATACCTACAAATAAATCTCTGAATTCTGTGCATAAAAATACTGATAGCTTGAAGTGTGGTAAGTACGCCAATAAAAGACAAAATGAGTCAACAAGATGAGATTTAATATTAATAAAATAATAGGCAGATGGCCACATACAAAAACAAGTGTAAGCAGATTAAATCGAATAAAATCTTTAGAAATTTAATTACAACATGTTATAAAACCGTTAGAAAAAATACAAAATTTAAATGAAATTAGGTCAATGACACTAATGACCATTGAAGCTTGACAATAATTGATAAGGTATTATTAATGATACCTGAATTGAGAATAGACAATTTAAGATAGTGATACAATGATAAAGTTACTGCTGAAAAATTCAATCTTGATGATTTAAAAAAAAGGAATAATAACAAATGACCATGAGATGTAGATAATGCTCTATATAGGCTATATATATAGAAATGGTTAAATGTTGATTGACACTAATACAAATAATCTTAGAATGATTGAATGTCTCGGTCGACATTAACACAAGTAAATAAGTTCAGAAATGAAGATGCCTTGGTCGACATTAACACAAGTAAGTAAGTTCAGAAATGAAAATGCCTTGGTCGACATTAACACAAGTAAGTAAGTTCAGAAATGAAAATGCCTTGGTCGACATTAACACAAGTAAGTAAGTTCAGAAATGAAAATGCCTTGGTCGACATTAACACAAGTAAGTAAGTTCAGAAATGAAAATGCCTTGGTCGACATTAACACAAGTAAGTTCAAAGGTCAATGTCATACACATTGAAATAGGCGTCGGTGGCCTTAAAATATCACTTATGAGCTAAAGGTAGCTGTCAAATACAATGAAATAGTTGTTAATATTGAGTACATTAATATAGGCGACATAGGCCTTCAGTGAATCGAATGTCAAGATAGACATCAATAGAACAATTAATAGGCGTCAGTGGCCTTAAAATATCACTTATGAGCTAAGGGTAGCTGACAAATACAATGTAAAAATTGTTAATGTTGAATACAGGCGACATGGGCCTTCAATGAATTGAATGTCAAGCTAGACATCAATTGAACAACTCAGATATGGGAATACACTTGCAAGCCAAGGGTAGCTATCAACAAAATTGAATGTCTTGGTCGACATTAATACACTTGTAAAGTCAAGGGTAGCTATCAACAAAATTGAGTGTCTTGGTCGACATTAATACACTTGTAAAGCCAAGGGTAGCTATCAAAATTGAATGAAGTACATATTATAACCTTGACATTATGTAGGACAGTGCTCTCAATGAGACATACACTGTAACATATTGAATTCATGTACATAGGCTCGATTGCCAAAGGTATGGACAATTAAATGTTTTTAATTGCCGAAAAAGTTGAATGATAGCTACAAAAATCATATGAATGCACACAAGAATGTTTGAATTAGAAATAGAGAACAACGTGGTCCAGTATCGACACGCTGTAGCATTTTCATGAACAGTTATGTAATACATGCGTAAATGAAAGTTGATTAGAATGATTTACGTAACCTGAATAAAATTGAAGAAGAGATGCAGCCAGGCAGACAGGCAAGGAATCCACGGTACCCAAAAGAACAGGACATCAGCAAGTGACGATGTGATCTGGCCATGCGATGACAAGAATGGAAGCGTTTAACACAGTAGGCAATTCCCCCAGTGGAAATGTGAGCAGGAGCATGTAGAATTCCAAACAAATAATCCGAATTTCAAGTTGTGGAATTTTTAGATTGAATTCCAAACGGTAGAGATGATGAAATTGAAAGTTTGAGTTTCAAGTGGTGAAGCCAGTTGTTGGAGAATGGCGATAGACGCCAACACGAGGTTGTGATCTTGACAAAGTTTATCAGCGTAAATATGTGGAGAAATTGATGAATAATTGAATCACAATTGAAGAATAGATTGAACGAATTAATTTGAAGGAGTAATTCACTTTTAAAAACGTTCCGTAAACTAGATGAATTTGGATGAAAAGTTTAGACCGGGAGCGAGATGTGCACTCACCGACTAGAATCCATTGAAAGACAAGAGGCTAGCTAGACCAGTACCTACTACTACATCAGGCCCCACAACTAATTAATGACGTCATAGCATGTAGATTGATTCTTCCTAGAATCATAGTAGTTTATACTAGCTTATCATTGTATGCTCTCCAACTTTTGTTGCTATATCGGTTTTTATCGGGTGAAATAATATTTAAACTACATATTAAATAGGAATTTTATTAAAATAAAAACACTTTATTCGACTAATGCTATAATTTCCTCATACTTTCAGCTTAATAGACATATTTGATTAGGTGATAGAGATATTGATGAATTCATCTCAACCAAATAACAGCCTAATAACAACCAAATAATATACCTAATAACATCCTGTATCAGAATCAAAGGAGAGATAATGCAAAGGTAAACCAAATCAGAGGTAACTCATTTTCAGAAAAGAGGCTCCCAAGACCTGGATGACAATAAATCTGTGGTTACAGAAAAACCTATTATTAGAATGTTTTCTAGTTAGGTAAAACCTTTCCATCTTATGATGTTATGGACAGTTCTAAAACTTTCATTTACTTTTTAATTCATTAGTTTAACAGTTCTTTCGCACTTTATTTACACTGATCTTCTACACTCCAATTACACTGTTATTTTACATACTATTTACACTGTTCTTTCATACTTTATTTACACTGCTCTTTCACACTCTTATCACAATGTTATTCCACACATTATTTACACTGTTCTTTCAAACTTTAATTACATTTTCCTTTCACACTCTTACACTGTCCTTTCACACTTCATGTAAACTGTTGTCCCACACTTTATGTACAGTTCTTCCAAAGTTATTACACGATTTCTCACTCATCAAAACTTTTCAGTGTTGAACAGTTTTCAACTTTCTTTTTTTCAATTTACTTTTTGAAAAATTATCGTTCTTTATCTTCACATAGTTCTTGAGCATTATGTTCGTAGATGCCTTCAGAAGACTATTTAGCACCAATTCTCTGCTATGCACTCCACAATTTAGACTTCTTTGGAATAAACCATATTCATCCATCAATTTTTTTGTGAGTTGCATTGATAATTGCCGTTGATCTTCAACTTGAAGAAACTCTTTTTCGTTGGTTTTCTCAACCAATTTTTGAATCATAATGCTATTCAAAATAATGGCATTCACAACTTCGGGTTTAGGATATGATAATCCACCTCTGTCAATATTTTGTATCATACTATAGTTTGCAGAGTTCTGTTCTTCAACAATGAATGATTTGTCAGCTAGGACGAGTGACTGACGGCAGTGATCACACTTGTTCTTTTTCAACACCACTCTTGCACTATAGCCAGCTAAATACATGAGTACTGGAACATTGTCTTCAATATTTGCAAAGTCCTCTTCTTCAAAGACAAGGTCTTCAAAACTTTTTGGAATTGATCCACTCACTGATTGATCTAAAGGATCATTTGTACTATTCAATACCTCTTTACTCAATTCAACTTGAATATTGCCAAATTTGCTGGATTTCAATGTTAGTGGAAGTAGATTTTGCAGTGGAATTTTTGATTCCACCTCAAATACCTGACGTAACGAGATCAGGTATTGTGATCCTGCCATTGTTCTATACCTACTTTCCAAAACGTGCTTCTAGTGCATCTGTTTGAATTTTTCCAGGAAGAATATAATTGAAATTAAGCTCATATTGATGCAATAATTTGTCAATTCTAGAAGAGCGTGAGTGGTGTGACTTAATGCTTCATGTGTCTGTCTCTCTTTTGTCAATTTGTTTTTTTGAAGATTTTTTTGCTTCCAAACGTCAAGCCAATCTAGAAACTTTTCCATAAACTTGAAGTTTTCTTGATGAGGAGCAAGAGGCATTTGTAAGTCATCTTTGAAACGTATGTCTTTGAACATAGTTTTAACATTCACAATTCTCCACCACTTCGAAATGAACTTGATGAAGTCTGCTGTTGAATCACAGTGCTCAATTGAATGTAATCTTCCAATGGCCAACAACCCTTCAACCACATGCTCATTGAAAACATTATGAAAAAATTTTACACACTGCCTTTCAAAGTTCGTGGGTGAAAGTGTCTTCATTGACAATGTGTGTGAAAATTTTATGACATTTGCTGATTTGTTCTCAATATCATAAACTTTTTTCAAACAACCAAATGAAGCACTAACTAAATTTACTGCGTGTCCTCATTACTTTCTATTTCTGGATATTTGATTGTTTTTTCAGTATCCTTTTGATTGATCCAGTTGTTTCTTACGCATTTCAAAATATGCACAGTGTCGAATAAATAGAAAAGTGGCTTATGACTTATGGCTTATGACTAGGTAGCACACCTACGTGTTTCCAACGTTGAAATTTGGTTGTTGAGGTCGAATAACCGTTAGCGGTTGAATTTTTCAACGTTTTAAATACAACGTTGTTTTCAACGGTTGATCTCTCGTTAAAAACACGTTGAAAACGAGCTTCCAATTCCACCACTCACAGCGCTACAGTATGTAGTCCTTACAAAAACGGATCTAGAAACTTTCGTCAACGACCGATCGACGCCATTTCATGGTTAGAATTATTTTCATCACGTTGATGAAAGCTGTGAACTCTTTTAGAAGTGTCTACCCAATCCACTTTTACTTGGTAAGTTTCTTTAATTTATTATTTTTATTTAAAAAATGAGATTGTTTGGTGATTTATTGTCTAAACTTGAAAACAAATATTGTGTGTTATTTACACTTGTTTACATTCGAGGTTAGGGTTAGGTATATTTGTTAAATTAGTGGGCTCTAATTTAATATATTAAAAATTAATATAATACAATAAGCTTGGTTTTAAGTATTGTACATGTAGCCTACTACTTAACTTCCAAATAAATTACAATTACTTTGATTTCTACACAAATATTTTCATTATGCTATCTATGTATTGTTTTTGTCACAGGACTGCTTGTGTTGAGAAATTGAATGAAACTTAATAATATAATGAAAAATATAAATTTTTAAAACATAACCCAATTTAACCTGCAAACAATGGAAGTCTGTTGCTATGGCACTAATAAATTGTCTATGTAGGCTAACATCAAAGTGATTGCTTTTAACAAGTTCAGTACCGGTAATTAACTCGGTGATCCAAGAAATTGGAAACGGGTGCCCGGAGTTCACCTCATAAATATTAACATTTTCCAAATATCGTCATTCCATGGTGACGAAATTTAGCTTAAACTTGTTCATTTTAAAATTTAATTTCCAATTAATTTATGAATGTTTACAACTCATATGTCAAGGATATTTTTGATTAATTTCATTGTGATTTTAACTTTTGGTCTAGGTTTACAAAATTTAGTAGGCCAATAAAAAATGGTTAAAATATCGGCATACAACTGTTTTTTTTTCATAAAACTAAGTATGTACCTACAGTAACTATTACATTTTACTCATAAATCTAAAAAGTAACTTTTTTACCGTTTTTATATAGAGCCTTATTTGTTTAGTTCTATAGGCCTAATGAAAGAGGAGTATTTCAAGTTAAAATTCGTCTATGCTACAAAATTTGGAAACCCAATATTCTTACTTTATTCTTAGTCAATTTGAATGTTTGAACGAATATCTAAAAAACAGTCATCACCTCGCCTTGTGATTCAAAATATCAATGTGTATAACAAAATATTAGATGTGCACTTGAGAAAAATTTTTGTACTTGTCCCTTTATCCCTTTTGTCCCTTTTAACCATGCAACACCTGTATCAAATAATAACTCCTATGTGGTGGCAAAATTTCATCTGCCTTCATATTTATAGAATTTCTCATTAAAATTTATATTACCTTATGTTTCAGATTCTATCAAACAATCTTGTGGGTCGACTGTGGGCATTAAGACCCAAATTGAAGACGCTATTAAGGATTGGCTAAAATATGCGAGGTCAGAGTATTTTCAGTGGAGAAAAAAAAACAATCTAATTTTGTCGGTAATTAAAAATATCAAGGTATAAAATCAAATATTTAAACACATTAATATTTATGTTTATATTTATATTTATTTTACACAAATATTTAATAAAATATTAAAGTATTATGAAATGAAAGTGGAAAGTTATTTTGAAAGTTCCTTTCTATTGAAACACTGTAATAAAATATTTGTTTGGCTATTACATAAATCACAAACAATCATCATACCTGAAAACTAAAATGTAGGGGGGTTTATACGATGCCAATTGGCAAGACAATAATATTGTCTTCTGAAATGTACAGCTGGTGTAAATTATCAATTGAATCTTTTAATTCTAAAACCATCATCTAGGCATGGCTAAATAAAAACTAATTATTGACAACATCAGCTGACGGTTTAAGAAGACAATTATTATTGTTTTGCCAATTGGCATAGTTTAAACCTGGCATAAATGTCAAGTAAAAATTTAGATGATCTATATTATTTGCTAGAAAGAATTGAGCTATTTTTACTCACCACAGATGAAATTATCATACTAAAAATTCAAGATTTTAAAACAACTGCTGAATTCTTGAAATAATAGTTTTAAGTTAGGTATGTTTCTTACAGACATAAAATGTTTTTGAGCTTTGCAGAGTATATTAAATTACCATGGTAATTTGGTTGTAACCATCTCAGTTTTTTAAACAAACTTTTATCATACTAATTTTTGTGGATCAAAATTGAAGTAATATGGAAATAGAAATAAAAATAAAAATCTCAGTACCCTTTTTGAATCATTTAAATAATAGTGATTAAATAATTCAAAAAGGGTACTGAGATTTTTATTTTTCTTTCTAGTTCTATAAAAAGTAGCCCTATACAGAAAAGAGATGAAGTAATATGGTTTTTATTGTGTGTTTTTAATGTCACCTTACCAATGTACCGCATTGCACGGTAATATTTCTGTTACATGAAATCATATGTAAATAAATGGAAATATGATTTCGTATTTTCATCTCTTTTCAAATGATTTTAGAAATATTACCATGTAATTGATAAGGTACCGGTTCAAAAGTATGGCTAATTCAACGTCTATTTATAGTTGAAAATAATGGTTGTCACGACGTGCTTTCAACGTCTATTTATAGTTGAAAATAATGGTTGTTACAATGTTTTTTCAACTATTATTCAACGTTGAAAATAACGTGGAAACGGCGGACATTTTTTCGTGTTTTCAACGTTGAATTTCAACGTCTTTTCAACGTTAAGGTATTACGTGTTTGTAACGTTATTTCAACGTTTCTGTGCTACCTGGGTTTGTCACTAGGATGTGGATACACAATACTCAAATTAGGAGGATTACTGAATAATGACATAGCTTTGCGATTGATTGCATTGTTGTCACTTATTACACATATTACATTGAAACCTATTTCTTGTAGGCCAACAGTAACTTTTTTTATGTGATAAAATAATGTTTCTGCTTTGATAGTTCTCACTGGTAGAATAAAAATCACTTCTCTGAAAGAAGAACATAGGCTCTGAATCATAAAGACATGTGCTGAACTTGCCATGTCTTGACTATAGTAAGCATGGCCCAAAATTCCTCCTCCAGTGTAGTCAAGATACGGCTTGATATGAATTTCATCAATCATTAATGAAACAGTCAGATCATTCTTATTCAATAGATTGAATTTGCGCTTGGCAAAACTGAGAAAGTTTTTATCAGTTAGCTCTATACTTGGATTTGAATTGTGAACCAAGCATAGATTGTGAAGTGTATTCGGATGAGGTAATGTGAGTATGCCCGAACTTCTCAAGTATCTGTAAGCATGAGATGAAATGCTATGGAAAATACTGCATAAAACGGTGAACTCTGTTGAGTAACGGTTGGAAAACTTATTTGTATCTAAAAGATTTAATTGTTCCTTAATAAACTTCAATTTTTCCGAGTTGGAGGCAAATTCCAATTCCTCAATTTGGCTCAGACACCCATCAATTGTGCTGAATAAATCACTTTTATTTGGCCTCCCATTAGAGTTTTGAATGAATTTGGTAAATGAATGCAATGTTTCAATCAAATCGTTGATGTCATTTACATCACGCGGATAGTTTACATTGTTCATTGCTTTTAATTCGACTTGCCCCACAAATAACGAAAACTGTAAATTTGAATTCACCATGGCTGAAAGTACAATGTTAGGCACAGGCACAGCTTCAACAATCAAGAAGAGAACACTGTCTGGTTTTTTTACGACACTCCATTCACTTGGTACTTCAACTCTCACTGAATCCACTAAATTTGATAATTCAATAAAACTTTTAAATTTGAATTCATCATCGTATTTCTTCTTTGATTGCAAACTTTTCTGAATTGCTTGATTCAACTGATAGTTTTCTTGACGCTCTCTTCTCTCTTCAACACTTTCTCTTGAAGAATATTTAGTTGACCAATGTTTTGGGCAATTGGGAAAGAATCTGGGAATTGCACCTTCTTTCAACTTGACTCTATTGAGTTTGGCTTCCAGATTTTCTCCATGCTCGTTGTATGCTCTTACTACTTTGATGATATCCCTATCATCAAAGTGCTTTTCACATACCTGAAACAAAGGTGCGAATTTATTAAACCTGTCAAGAAAAGGTCCTCCATTTCTCTCCTCTCATCCCTGCTCTCCACTGATCAACAAATTTATGAATTAGGATGAAAAATTTCTCAACACATCTAGCCTACTTTAATATTCTTACAAAAATAGATATTTTAACTGATAAACATTTTTCAAATAATAACTGAATAAACATAATTAGTTGAGAAACTACAGAGTAATTCTGCATAAAATGCAGACATATTGAAGATTTTCGGAAAAAAAATTTCCAAAAAAATAAAAACACGCTTGTCTGTTATGATAAACTTATGATGAATTTTGATTTTTTCAAAGTAGCTATGCTTATTAATGAATGTCTGTTTTGCAGCCTTTGCAGAAAAACTTGAGGCAATTAAAATTAAAATATGATAACTTACCTTTGAAGATTTTGTAGGATTAAAGTTCTTCCTTCTTATCGCTTGTATCCATTTTCTTTTCAAAGTTTCATCTTTCGGAAAAGAAAATACAGAAACTTTTGAAGTCTTCTGATAATTCCCGCGACAGTTGGGTACACAACAACAGAATCCCATGATTTAAAACTCCATTCACCATTACTTTCCACAGACAAATATTAGATTTATGATAAACAAACTATATTTATTGAAATAATAGACCGTGAAAATAGAATTCGTAATACAAATTTCGATGGTTACCGTATCAGATGTAATAACAAGTATCAGCGCTCTTATTTCGCTTGCCTACCGCCAGTAGATCAGTGATCTACATGTAATGACGTCATAGTTCATTGGAGCTCCAGTTGTGGGGCTTGATGTAGTAGTAGGTATTGGCTAGACGCGCTAGCAACAAAAAAAAAGGCAGAAATGTCAGCCACGTACGTAAAACGTTTACAAATGTTTGGTGAAAAAGTAGCAAATATCTAGAAAGTAAGATGCCTGAAAGACGAAATAAATTCCAAAAAATTGAATAATACAAATATTAAAATTGAAACGACGAATAATAGAAATAAACTTGATATGACAGTGACGTGGAACCGTGAATGTGACGTCACTGGACAGTGCAGATGGACAAAATGACGACATGACGTCTACGTAGTAACGGAACGAGTAACAAAGTGGAACCGTTCCAATAAATGCTTTGTCAGATTTTACAATGATGAATAGTTCTAGTCTGATTTTTACGGTAATATTGGCCTTTTCCTTTTGCATTATCCTTGAAATGCAAAATTTCCAAAAACCTTGTATATACGTCGACACACAATTCAAAGAGGAACATACCTGTCAAATTTCATGAAAATCTTTTACCGCGTTTCGCCGTAAATGCGCAACATATAAACATTTAAACATTAAGAGAAATGCAAAACCGTCGACTTGAATCTTAGACCTCACTTCGCTCCGTCAATTAAGCTAAGACCTACTGTCTACCGCATGTATCTTGGTCTCTGGAAGGAATGCAGTCTCCAGTCGATCTAGTTTTAGGCGTGACATATGGCCACTGTATACATACAGTGGGGCCGCGGAATTGGAAATATCTGGAACTAAAAATATCAATGTTAAACGTCCTATGCTTGAAAACTGTTGCTGGGTGGAACTCCGAATATTTGTCAGACAGCGGAATTGGAAATATCCGGAACTCGAAATATGTTGCTAGGCGGAATTGGGAGTATCTGGAACTCAAATTATTTGTTTGTCGGATGGCGGAATTGGAAATATCTGGAACTCAGAATATCAGTGCCAAAGTGGGAGTACTGGTAATGTGTTTGTTATTGAGAAATGGTTCAAGTCTGACTCATTTTCTGGAATGATATGGACTAATTAGCCCACTTAGGGTAATTCATAGCTCATTATATATTATTAATTTTGAATGGAAATATTGGACTTGAACTTCAAACAGTAGATCAACTTGACTGATCTTTTTGGACTTGTTTTTCATTATCAAAATTTGGGAATAGAATACTTTTGGACCTGGTCTGTCGTTCTTTCTCAATCAATTATATTCATTATATTCATACATATTATGCAAGTTTTCAAAACTCTGTTATCTGTTTCAACAAACAAGACTGATGACTGTTGATGTGTCGATGAATTCATTTTAGGCTAACTATAGAACCCTTCATTTGTTTTGCGATAAATTTGTTTCATCCCACATCTACACAGTCTTGCTAATAACGATCGATATTGTGAATTCGATATATTTCTAATTCCACATACTTCCAATTCCAGCAGCTGACAAGATATTTTGAGTTCCACCGGTCTGCACAATATTCGGAGTTCCCCCTGTCAACATATTCGGAGTTCCATATATTTCCAATTCCGGCCAGCTGCAAGATATTTTGAGTTCCAGATATTCCCAATTCATGCGACCCCATACAGTATGGAAACTTGGCTAGTACCCTGACGCAAAAATCCACCATCTTGTTAGGAAGCGCCGCATTAATAGTATTGATGGTAGGTTCGGATCACTTCAATGATCCGGATCAATTTATCTCGTTCACTGCCACGAGTCAATCAGAACTTGGAACTTCCTTGGAACTTCCTAAGGTCACGTGATGTGTCTAGTATTTGCGTCACGTAAAAAGCATTGGTTAGATAGGCGTTTGATTACAGGTTTCCATTCTGTACCTATTCTGTGATAAGGCCACAGTATACATACAGTATGGAAACTTGGCTAGTGACGCAAAAATCCGCCATTATTATTATTATTCTCATTGCATCCCAAACATCCGAATAATCAGACTGAGGATAAGTCAAGAAGAACAACCTAAAGGAGGTTCTCAACACATATCTTAATACATTGATAAAATGCTGTAATTATACAATAGTCACATGAAATATTAATATATATATATACAGTATATATAAAATTGCAGTTAGTCAAGAGTACCTATGTACAAGGACCTGGGAAGAATCAAAGACAAGAAACACTATCACTATAGTATGATAGTATGAGTACAGAGTGATATATATCACTCCTGCAGAAACTCAGAAACTCATCCACAGAATAGTATGGCCTTTCAAACATCTTGTTAGGAAGCGCCGCATTGTAATAGTATTGATGTAAGGGTCGGATCACTTCAATGATCCGGATCAATTGATCTCATTCACTGCTACGAGCCAATCAGAAGACCAGGATTGGAACTTCCTAAGGTCACGTGATGTGTCTAGTATTTGCGTCACGTAAAAAGCATTGGTTAGATAGGCGTTTGATTACAAGTTTCCATTCTGTACCTATTCTGTGATATTGCACTGGAGAGCCAGGTAGCGAGTACACAAACGCTGTGGTCTATTTGCCTTCGCCAAATGTAATTGAGCAATTTCCATCCCACCAAATTTGTAATTTAATCAGCGATCTATAAGTAAAATTACATCCCAAAGTTTTTAGTCGTTACATAAAATAATAGATTTTAAGATGAATAACTAACTTAATGAAAAAATAACACATTTCGACGTTTACTCCGGTCAGCTGCGGAAACAAAACTGAAAACTGAATGGTGCACAGTGGCTACAGTTACGGTAACCGTAGCTCCAGTTCGCGTTCTGGTAAGCAGCTTCTCTTTGTCCCTGATACAGGGTAACGGCCAGCAACGGTCACAGTTATCACATAGTTATTCATAAGTATTCTTTGAGTACCTATGGTGAGGTCCACGTTATAATGGCAGTGTGTGATTTGCAATGGTGTTGCTATCCTTGTGTATTGTTCAACAAAGCAGATGGCGCTATCTATTACACGCATTGCAAGGTTGCCACATCATTTATCAACAATGTGGAAATTGAACTTATTGACAAAATAGGGTTAAGGGTTAGGTTTTATTTAGGTTATATTTGATAATGTTTCATAAGGATAGGTTAGGGTTTTGCTTTGAAATTGCAATATGCTAGAAGGGGTTGTGGTCCAGGTAGAGTTATGTTTTTTGTTGTTTCAAAGGTGAAAGGATAGGTTAGGGGGTAAGGAGTTTGTTTTGAAATCCAAAATATTGAATGTGAAAGGGTTACGGGTTGGGGGTTTTCAAGTTATATTTAATAATGTTCCATGAGGCTAGGTTAGGTTTTTGCTTTAAAATTGCAATATGCTAGAAAGGGTACAGGTAGAATTATGGTTTTTGATATTTCAAAGGTGAAAAGATAGGTTAGGGGGTTAGGATTTTGGTTTGAAATTGCAATATGCTGGAAGGGATTAAGAGTTTTCACTGAGATTTATTTTTAACAATGTTTCAAATATGAAAAGGGAGGTTAGGGGGTTGAGTTTTTGCTTTGGAATGACAATATGCTGACTTGGTTTATTTTTTTAAACATTAGTTAAATAACAACCATTATATTTTATTAATTATATTATTGAAAAGTACTCTTTCTTTTATTGAATGAAATGATGATAATATGTTGAATATTAAATCGAATTAAATGATAAATCATCATTGGATAATAATATCATCATCAAAATGGAATGACGGCTCCAGTTACGGTGCTCGGTAACCATCATCACAAAGAACGTTACATTCAAAAAACTGACTGAATGGAACGGGAAAAAACTGTTTCTAACGCATGCGCGATACGGTGCTAACTGAGGGACGATGACAAACTGGGCTGACGACAAAGTGGGCTACCGACAAAGTTGCACGCCGTCAAACTAGGCTGCATTCCTTAGAGTGCCAGTTTGGCGGTGCATGCAACAACAAACTGGCACTCCTCAGATTTTGTCACCAGACAACAAAGTTGCACTCCGTCAAACTGGGCTGCATTCCTTAGAGTGCCAGTTTGGCGGTGCATGCAATGACAAACTGGCACTCCCGAGATTTTGTCACCAAACGACAAAGTTGCATGCCGCCAAACTGGGCTACTTTTAAGTCCTGATGTGATTAGTTTATACATAGGTGTTTTACAAACAGATACATGCTGAGATAATGAAGACAAAGTACTCTTCATATTTGCAGAAGACATAGGTACATTATACATGATAAATTATAAATCATTAATAATAATTATAACAAGGAGGGGGCCCCCTAGTTTGAGAATTTTAACCAACCATTTTTCCACATTGCGTGATAACTGATTCTTCTCAGGCCTCCAAGGCAGTTCAAAAGTAATAGGCATATGTATAAAAAATATTGAGGATGAATACTTTGCAAAAGTTTCTGGGTTATCTTAAAATTGATGTAGTTGATAAGACTTTTATCACAATTTATATGCCTACTCCAACAGAATAGTATGATAATGTTCTGCTTACATGATCTGAAATGTGTCATAGGCTGCTAAACTCGAATTTTCAACTCTAAAAGCTTCTAAAATTGATTCCAATTAGCAAACAAAAATATTCTGATAGACTACAATATTCTAAACAATCTTCATTTCTGATGAATTTCCATTCATTATTGAATGAACTAGGCAAATGTGACTTTCTGGTGCTGAGAATATAATGTAGAAATATCTCTCCAAACACCAATTTCGAAACAATCAATTGACAATATTGCATCTAAAGGTGCGTACAGATTTACGCGCCACAAACATGCACAATTCACTTTTAATCAGCTGATGCCAAGCTGTTTATATCTATATCTTACCGTTTCTGTGAAAATACAGATATAGTCAGCTGATTAGAAGTGAATTGCTCATGTTTGTGGCGTGTATATCTGTACACACCTTAATAGCCTACAAGCTCTCACACTGGAATGTGTTTCAAACTTACAATAGTGAAGCACTTACAGTATGGTAGAACAATAGAAGAACTTGCAATATGGTATATTCATTCCGTGTTCATACTCAGTAGCCTACTTATCGATCAATCTCCATTTGTCATCTGTAAATACTGCCTCTTTCTCACCCAATTACAAATGCAGTGATAGCACCCCACCCCAATGACCGCAGGGTATACTCAACCTGCTGGCTTCATATTTTGTGCAAAACAAACAGACATTTCGCCCATTACCAACAGTTAATTCCTCTTGCTCGTTCAAATCTGCCAGCAGGTGAGTAACTTGCTGATCGACAAACTCTGCGGTACACATCTTGAAAGGTGTGTTTGGGTTGAACGATTTCACCACAAACCTGTACTCCTTCAATGATTCATCAACCAACTCATTCTGATTTTCAAGTTGGTTTGTTTCTGTAGATTACAATATATACTGGCTTATACACTTATATACAATAGCTTACAATACAGCAAAATTATAGATGAATTTACATAATATAGACTAAGAAAATAATTATTGAACTGTATATGATATGAAAAAGCAGTTTGTAATATAATAACTATAGATAATAATCATATTGTTATGCATCTACATAAATTGGCGGAGCTTTGGACATATCAATGTCCATTCTTCGGAAAGAATATTAAAAATATCCTCCCCACTAACTCTCTACCAAAACGTTAATTTCGTTATTTAAACTAAGGATTTATTTATTAATGGAAATATTGTAAAAGTTTTAATCAATATGAATATTAAAGAGAAAAAAAAACAGAAATTGATAGAGTAAAATAATTATATAGGTAGATAAGATCAAATAATTGATTAATAAAATGAAGTAGGCTGAAAGTAGATCAGGGTTATCAACTTTCAGTAATATACAGCATTATGCAGTGGATAATTGAAATAACATGAGTTTATATAATATATATATACAATTCGTTCTATAACATGGTTTAAAGGTTTGTATTTGTGGGATGGGTGGGGGATGGATGTCATGTGATCGTTCTAGGGCCGGACAGTTTCAGTCATTTGTTCCAAAAGATGTTTTTTAAAGTTAGGATGAAGCTCGCTCGGCTCTCGATGGACCTGATAGAAACAGGAAGTGCATTCCATGCACGACAGGCACTGACTAAGAAGGATTTTGTGAAAATAGTAGTTCGATGATTGGGTATCCTTAAAGTACTTTCTCCGGTTCTAGTATGTGAAGCATCTATCCTCCTACCTTCAGAGACAAATTTGAAATCATCTTTAAAATAGTTCGGATTACCGTATATCAAGATATCTCTAACAAGCTTGACTATTCGAAAAAGCCTCTGATCGGGAAGCTTTAATGTTGAACTAGCAATGTGGGCTGGGGTGATATGATCATGGCGTTGGAGAGAGTAGACGAAACGTAGACAATAATTTTGGCAACGCTGTAGTTTATCATTCAGAGTGACTTGCATATCGTTAAGAACAGAATTACAATACATTAAATGTGGGAAGATGAGAGATTGAACCAATAATAATTAATGTTTCTAGGGAGGATATCGTGCATTTTCTTCAATGCATGCATGGCTGAGAATACCTTTTTACAAGTTTTGTTCACTTGTTCTGAC
This sequence comes from Nilaparvata lugens, assembly GCF_014356525.2. Classification (NCBI taxonomy): domain Eukaryota; kingdom Metazoa; phylum Arthropoda; class Insecta; order Hemiptera; family Delphacidae; genus Nilaparvata; species Nilaparvata lugens. The sequence continues at coordinate 46,051,691 of NC_052505.1, read as the reverse complement.
CAGTCAAGAGTATTATTCATAATAATGCCTAAATTTTTAACTGAGCTACAGTAAGGAATGTCATTACCGTCTACACTAATTTTGTGAATCGATTCAAGGTCAATATTGTTTATAAGACGAGAATATCCAATTATAATGGGTTGTGTTTTGATGGGATTAAGCTTAAGGCCATTTTTCTTTGTCCATTCCACTATCGAATTGATATCCTGATTCATTATTCCAACTGTTTCATTAATTTTTGTTATGGGACAGCTTAAATAGATTTGAAGGTCGTCTGCATAAGTATGGAAACTGGAGAATTTGATAATGGAAGAAAGGTCATTAGCATACAAAGTGAAGAGGAGAGGGCCTAAAATTGAACCTTGTGGTACTCCATGCATAACGTTTTTCCAAGTTGACTTTTTGTCACCGACAGATACACATTGTTTCCTACCTAATAGATAGGATTTAAACCAAACTAACGAGTTGTGACTGAAACCAAGAATAGCCAACTTATTCAGAAGGACTGTATGATCAACAGTATCGAATGCTTTAGAAAAATCAAATAGGGTGAGGATGGTGCATTTTCTTTGGTCCATAGCTAACCTTATATCATCAGTGACACGAAGCAGAGCTGTCTCAGTTGAATGGAATTTTCTAAAGCCTGATTGAAAGTTATGAAGCTTACTATTGTTGTCTAGAAATTTTACAACTTGAGCATGAATGAGTCTTTCTAGCACTTTGGACAATGCAGGTAAAATACTGATTGGTCTAAAATCCTCAACTTTATTGGGTGATGGAACTTTATTTAGAGGGCGAACCAGAGCAAACTTCCAGTTTTCAGGGAAAATGCCTTCTTCAAGTGACTTGTTGAAAATGTATGTAATGGTTGGTAAAACAGCAAATAACATCTTCTTGATAAATTTAATAGGAATTTTGTCTACACCCATAGCATTACTATGAATACGTTGAATTGCTCTGAAAGTGTCTTCTTCTGAGATTGGATGGAAATGAAATTGATCAGTGATTGGTAAATCTAAGTTTGTAACCTGCTCTTCAAGATCATCAATGTGATTAGCAATGACAACTTCGTCGCGTTGGTTAGAGTGTGAAACGAAATGGTCATTTATATTATTCAATGGTAAGTCAATTTGTGGATTCGATTTCTCTTGCCAAGCCCGAATTCTTTTATTCCCTGCCAAAGTGATTTAGAGTCTTGTCTATTGTTTGTCATAAACGAATTCAAGTACCTAATCTTTGAGTTCCGTAATTCCTGTTTAACCCTATTTCTAAGGCTCCTATACTCTATCAAACTGTCCAAGTCAAATGTCTTTTTAAATTTTCTATGTGCTTTGTCTCTACGTCCCATCATCTTAAGTATGTCTTCAGTCATCCACGGTACTCGTCGTTTTCTATTAATCCTCCTTGTCACATAAGGTGCATGTTTGTCATACAAAGTCAAAGTCCAATTCTCGAAAGTCTTGACCATGTCATCAACTGAGGGTAATGCTTCAATTTGATGCCATGGAGTCTGAGCCACATCAGTCAGGAAGGCGGCTTCATCAAAGTTTTTGAAGTCTCTATAAGTGATAATTTTCTGTTCTGGCTTGGGTATCTTATGGGAAAGTACACAGTAGATCAAATCATGTCTAGAAATAGCTGGGACTGAGATTTGGCCTGCTTGAACAACCTCATTGGGATCACTAACAATGAGAAGGTCAATGAGTGTGTCTGATTCATTAGTATGATGAGTTGGATCGAGAGGTAAAATAGTCATGTTTAGGCATTGGAAAATTGTAGTCAGTTGAAAGTAGTCAAAGTTACGATTTGTCATGTTCAAGTCGGTGTTCATATCCCCCATAACTAGTATACGGTTATAACAAGGCATAAGAGAAAGCAAGGCACTTTCGAAATCTGTGAAATGACCTATTTTTGGTGGGCGATAACAGATACCAACGAGTAATTTATCAGTACTAGATAAGGATAATTCAAGTAGCATAAACTCTGGTCTGGAACAATACTCTTGTTTAGATGTGATTAAAACTTTTGTTTTGATACCTTCTTTCACATAAATTGCTACACCCCCACAAGCTTTATTTAATCTATCATTCCGGAAAAGATTATATCCAGGCAATGCAACAAAATTTGATGAAATACTAGGCTTCAAAAATGATTCGGAAATTCCGATTATATTGAAGTCCTGAAAACGGAAGATTGCTCTGAGTTCATCAATGTGGCAACTGAGGGATTGTACGTTAAGGTGAGCAGCCTTGAAAAGTTTTTTGAAAGAGTGGAGCTTATTTGCTAGAAACATACCTGCGTCATTATTACTATTATTGAAATAATCATACCTACTTGAGGGCGAGCGAGCTGACGTGTCAGTGAGAGGCATCATGGAAGCAGCAGACCAATCGTGAACCGACCTCAGAACAACACATGACGGGGAAAATGGGGATGAAACTGATAAAACTTAACCTAAATGAAAAAGTCTCTTGATTCGAGTGCATTCAGCATGCCTTGACAGTTCGGCTCCCTTCACTATTTAAAGCACTAGTTCAAAACAAAATTCACTAAACACAATAAGATGTAGATGTGTGGAGTTCCGGTGATGAATAATCCTAATGGTGAATAAGACGAAGATTGAGGAAGAGCTGGTAGTGGGAGATCTGGTCCAAGTGGAGATAGAGCGAGTAGGTATCCAGTAGTGGAAGAATCGGGTCCAAGTGGAGGTAAGCGAGAAGGAATCCAGTAGTGGAAGATCGAGTCCAAGTGGAGACAGAGAGAGATGGAATCCAGTGGTGGAAAATCGAGTCCAAGTGGAGATAGAGAGAGATGGAATCCAGTAGTGGAAGATCGTGTTCATGGTGGAGATAGAGCGAAATGGGATCCAGTAAAAACTGAAAAAGAGAAGAAAAAGCCAGCAGAAAAACGAAAAATCTTTGAAGAAAGTTATCAATTGAGAAAAGATACATAATACAACTGATAATGAATAATATCCCCATAAAATTGAAGAGGAATAGTATGATTCAATGTGGGAAAGAATCGAATATTATATGGATAAATATATGGATATTATAATATAATATATGGATACTAGTAGAAGGTAATCAGATAGAAAGAGAAAAGGTAGGAAGATAAATAGATATAGAAAGAGAAATAAACATTTGAACATGCTGGATAGCTAGTGAAAAAATCACAGGGAAAATAATGATAACAATGGGGAAGAAAAGAAGAGAAGAAGAAGAAGAAGAAAAGAAGAGAAAGAAGGAATGTGCACAAATTGAGAAGAACTTATGAAACTGAACTATAGAATAAGAAATAGAACATCGTATTGTGATCTTGAATTAATCAAGGAGAGAAGAAGAAGAAGAAAAGAAGAAGAAAAGAAAAAGAAAGAGAAGAAGAAGAAGAAGAAGAAAAGAAGAAGAAGAAGAAGAAGAAGAAGAAGACGAAGAAGAAGAAGAAGAAGAATAGAAAAGAATAATAATCATCATCGCAAACAACAATATTCAAGTAATCATTATAAATATAAGATCAAGAAGAGAAATTAGAAAGAAAAATAAGAAGTAGAGGAGACGATGGAGAAAGTGCTAGATTATTTTAGATGAGTTTTAAATAGGATTGAACGGTGAAGTGTGAAAAATATTATATAGTATTAGAAGTATAATTAACTATTGGGAGTTGCAATAACAATAAAAGTAGTAAATTGAGAACTGTAATATTTTAGTGATGAATGTCTAAGATAACATTAAATGAAACACAGCCCCTATATAAGCATATGAACAGACTACCCACCCCTCCGTTCTATCAATAATTCTTCACACATTTGCTCGAGCTGTGGCAACAGTAGGAGATATCATTATGTACACCTAATATAGAAGAGATTACTATCTTTACCTATAGATTACATCCATATCTATAACGTATGTTAATCATCCAATTTATTTGAAATTCAGCATTTCGAAAATTATTAATTATGGAAATAATTTTGGTAAGAGATGTAATAATTATTAGTAAGAATAGAGATAATGATTCTCTAAGTACCCTCTGGAGTATAGTAGTTGATGCATTGAACGTAGTTTTGGGAATTAATATCAAGATAAATTATTAATCAGTATTAACAAATGTGGATCTCCTTAGTTTGAAATAATTGCCTCATACATAATCATAAATAGCAGTGGAAAGATTCATTTATAGAACAGAAAGCCAGCTCATGAAAAATGCCAAGGTATATCTATTGTGAAATGTTTTAATACGAATTTCCTATTTTTGTAGTGAAGGGCACCTTAGTAATCGAATCCTGAAATGATTTAATTTACCTTTATTTTTGAAGGTCGGTCATCCTCTCGACTGTGTGGACCCTCTTGGATCCTCCCTCGCCGATAGAGATCTTGATCCTCCCGTCCGATGACCAGACATTCCTATGCCCATGACGGTCGGCCGCAGCGTTGAGGATCTTGAGGCGCTCCGCAGTCAGATCCTCGCGAATGGTGACGCCGGAACCCTTCAGCTTCCTCTTAGCGTCGAAGATCATCTTCCTGGTCCGGTAGCTGCAGAGTCGAACTATGATGGGTCGGTCCTTGGGTTTAGCTTGCCCTTGTTGAGGTGGTTGACGCCTTCCAACGCGATGCGAGCGGTTGACATCCGCCAAAGTCACGGGCACGTTCAGCTTCTTGTTAAAGACATCGAGCGCCAGCAGGTCCGTGTCTTCTTTGTCACTCTCCGGGATCCCAAAAATACGTATAGAATGTCGGCGCCCATATTGCTCGAGGTCGTCGACCTTCAGGTGACAAGACACCTCCAGCTCACGAATTCTATCGTGCAGCTGTTTGTTCTCCTCCTTCAATGCCTGAAGTTCCTCGAAAATAGATTTCACAGCCATTGATACAGCACTGTGGACAGACTCTTCGATTTGCTGTCGAATAATGAGGAGGGTCTCTTCGGACAATGCTCCAGAAATAGCTGGCTTCGGAGCATTGACCTCATTCTTCGGTGTGCCTCTATTCGGTCGAACCATCGTGTACCGTTAGGTGGATTTACACTTTTATAGGCGAGAAGGTGAACTGAAGATTTAGGAATGTTTTTTCAAGATAAATGACAGGAGTAAACAGCGACTATCTCATCCATCGACACCACCGTATGCCAGCGACAGGAAAAGACTGTTTTGAAAGAGTTTCGAATTGGCGTGTGCGTTAGGCGCCAAAACCGGACACTTTTACATTCGTACAGAAACGACAAAGTCAGACACATCGAATCTCTGACACTTCCAGAAGAAGACGGTTAGGTTACACTTCTTGGACAGACTGTACTACGCAGAGCTGTCTTCTCTTATTCAAACAATGGTCATCGTTTGATGAACCCCCATGTGTAGGCTATTCTTAACAAGACCATTGACAATTTATTTCTGAAATCTATCACTCATTTCTATCTCTCTTAGTAGTTATATCAGGCGATGACTTATCTTGTAACTGTATAATTCGTTATACTCGTATATCATTCCTATTTTGTGCAGTTGTCTCTCTTTTCTGCAGTTATTTGGAGCATAAATAATAGAGCTGTTAGTGAATTTCTTGACTCAAAACAAAAATAACTTCACTTTATAGTTAAATTTCAAGATTAGTGAGTACACTGAAACCTCTCGATAACTCTATAATTCGTAGTTTTGCCATCAAAAACACTGTAATTAGTATTCCCATAAAGATAAATACACTAATATGCCATTGTAACACTGATAACTTCAGTTATGAGTTCATTGAAAGCTCTATTGATTCACATATAATAATATAACTAGATACACCCTGGGTTAAAGAAGTCGCTCATGAACAGGTACCTATTGATCTCTGGAACCTTTTACAAGTATGTCAAATTGATATTTATAACAATATTTTCTAATATCCATTCATAGAGGCTATATTATGAATTAATTATGGGTAATGATGGGATCAGTATCCATGATACAATTTTTTCGTATTTTGTTCTATCAGCCACGATATTGCAGAGCCTGATATATAATATTATATTGATATTGCAGAGCTTGATATATATTCGTCACCCACCAAAATTTGTATTCAGTGCTTGGTCCCGTAGGCTACAAATTATAGAGGTTCTACTGTGTTGAATGTATAGTCTACTGGAGGGTGAATATACTCGAACATTGAGTATTTTGAAGATAATAGTTTTTTTAGAATTGTTTTTCATTTTGAATTTCCTTTTTTTTGAAAACCAGCAATAGACCTTTGAGACAATTGGTCTATCTTTTCATATTCCCTGAAAACTACCTGATTGTTATAAGCTAATTTTAGTATTAGCTTCCTCAACATAGAAATACCCTTTTCTTGGAATATGGGGATGTAGAGGCATATTTATATAAGATAGAATTCCTGGAAGATTGGATATGTGAGCATGTTGTCAATGGAAATGAGTAGAATACTGTACAAAAACTTTGAAAAGTATAATAAAGTTGAATGAAATCAGCTTCAATTATTGTATGGTAATTGTATGGCAAGATTACGATACTTATGAACTCTACTTAGAAATCCCATTATATTTAGCGAGCAATTTCTGTATATATTTTTATATTTATCTGGTTATTTCTATACCTGGTTATTTATGTCCAACGAAAACGGCTCTAACGATTTTCACGAAATTTGGAATATAGTAGGTTTATGATATAAAAATTTGATTGCACTAGGTCTCATCCCTGGTAAAACTCGCTGAAGGAAATTGAAAGGATCATTCATCCTTGGAAAAATAGCTGAGATTTTCGTCGTCTGTGGATAATAAAGTGAGTGAGCGAGTGCATCTGTGGAAAATCAAAATATCTCATCCCCGAAATTCGTAAACTGACGTATAGCCAGCTGTTAAAAATATAAACACGACCTCAAAATAAAAATTCAGGGAAGAAACAATTTTGGGTTGTGCCTGTTAGTCCTTCCCCAATCATTTTATTCTGTTTATCAATAAATAAAATAATAACGAGCGAAGCTCGGTGCCCTGATATTGGATTTTGAAACAAGATAATTTGTACTGGAATGTATTGAGTAGTTCTGTGAACAGTAGACCTCACGCACTTTTCTCATCCACAAGTATCCAATGTCACCTGTTTGAAAGAACTTAGTTCACGTTTGAATTTGTATTCCATATGATATAATTCATCCAGTTCTGTGATAATCTTTCTATCTGATGAGAATTATTTTTTTACAATAAAAAATATAATAATCTCTTCAGCATTATTAAGTTCATTTGATTATTTTTAATCAACTATTAAATTAGTTTTTTTCGAAAGTGAGAATATTTATAATGATGGGCACGCATAATAATACCAATATCGGGGCACCGAGCTTCGCTCGTTACTTATTTATAAACTATTGATAAAAAGAACACAATTCTTTAAAATGATTGGGGAAGGACTAACAGGCACAGCCCAAAACTGTTTCTTCCCCGAATTTTTATTTATACATTAATCTTTTTTCATACTATAAATAGTCCAGAAAGTAGGCTATGTTACATACACCTCCATTCAGGTTCAATTTTCAGTCCAAAAATTTAAAAACAAAAAAGGTCTAATTTAGATTATCTACAAACAAATTGAATAACAAAATAACACTCACTAATCACTTAAAATTGTCAAATAATGAATAACTTTGAAAATTAAGTTCTATTGAGAACAAATATAAAATGTGAATTCTAAACTTGTAATTTATAATTTTTTTTGGTGACGTGTCCGTAACATCGACACTGAAGAAGCTTTGCTCTGTTCCTGGTAGCTAGGTTTTTCCTGTTCCTTCTTCTCTCTAAAAATATGGCTGGCTGCGTGTGTTGTAATTTTGTGCTCTCTGAATATTTTTCTGTTTAAGTGAATTATTAATGTTTTAAATTGAGTTTTGAACAGTTTATAGTGTTCTATTTTGTCTATAATTGATTTGTGTGTATGCAAGCCTATAGCCATTGTTTTTCAACTATATAAACTGGATAAGTATTTAGCTTGTAGTGACTTTAGATGCTTAAACGTGTAAGATATTGTTCTTTGTGTATTTGTGTAGTATATTGCCAAAATTCTTCTGAAGATTATAAGTTCATTTGCTCTGAAAACTGGATTTCTCATTCATAGGCGATAGATCCATTCATAGTTTACCAAGAATCTATTACGTTGGAGCCGATAACCTTCCTTAGGTTAATAGGTGAACATTTGCTATCCAACCGATTTAGGAGAAATTGGTAGCACGGCAAAACTGTAGACCTTATAGAAATTGACACGGTTTTTCCAGACATCTCTGTAATCCACTTGTCAGCTGATTGTTATGAATAATTCTATAGTCTGATTAATCCTATCTTCAGAGTAGATGATATATAAATACAGTGATATCAGAGTATGGAGGAATTCCTTTTCTTTTCATATTATCCTTAAAATTCAAAATTTCAAAGAACCTTGTGTAACTTATACATCGACGCGCAGTTGAAAAAGGAATATTCCTGCCAAATCTCATCTAATTCTATTAACGCGTTTGGCCGTAATTGCATTACATGCGTGACAGACAAAAGAAAATCCGTGTTAAAACATAGACCTCACTACGTTCGGTCAATAAACTGTGATATTTTTATAATTATTTAAAAGCAATTAAGCCGTCCATTACAATCATTGAGAGAAAAACCAATAAGTTTCTCATATTATCTTCTCAAATCTTAATACATTAACAATACGCAACCGGTAATTCATGAGTAAATACTGATGTTGAATGAAAAAGACTAAGAAATTGTCAAAAAACCACAGATTAATCTGATTAAGAAAAATCTGTGTTTTTTGACAATTTCTTAGTCTTTTTCATTCAATATGAATAATTACCACAATATCAATTTCTCAACTACACAAAAAGTGAAATACTGATGTGGTCGATTTCAATGAACATTAAATGAAATGGTTGTTTTCTTCTAAATCTCTATACTTGAGCATTCTGTTAATTTCAAACAGAGCTCACTTTCACGGGGTTTTCTCAGATGATGCAGCAATCACTGAGGAATCTCCAACAGAGATTTCAATAACCCAGGAGAGACTAATCTAAAATTAAAACGATTAGTGCTATATTGCTGAATTATTATTGCCAATTATTAATGTTTTTCAGAAAATTATTAATGCCATAAATGTCTCTTATTAATTAATGATAAGTTCTGGAGATTCAATTATTATAATATTTTTCGCATTCCCATTTTTCATTTTTTTATATTTTGAATCCCTTCATTTGGGTCTCTCGTTGTTTAGTCGAATATAGTACGATTATATAGTATTTATATTATAGTATTATTCGGTTATATATCTATCACAGAAATCTCTCTCAGCAGCGACTATATAAACGCTTAACATAGGTTGTTAGGGAACGATAATAATAAGAATATGTGATGAATAATCTATCCTGTTCTAGGCGAGCAATATTTCTGTATCACAGATATCCAAAAACTTTAACACTAGAATGTGAATATTCTTTGAAACGGTTTGATATAAATTGATGGGCGATTTCCACTATTCATTATCTCTTGAAATTCTATTTTTGAATCTTGTATTAAAACCTTCCCATAAAAAATGTTAGATTCAATGACCAATGAATCAAGATGGAAGACCAAAATTTTGAAGCTACCTACAGATTTTTTTTTTAAATTTGAATAGGATTTCCCAGTGGAGCCCACTGTCAAATTATCTTTCGAAAAGGAGCATTAAGTTGTTTTCCAATTAATATTTAGCTGTAGGCCTATATGAATCCATAGAACTTCACAGATTTCTCCGTATGGGTGAATGATTCAGAATCAAAATTCAAATTTGTAAAATTAATAATACAAACGTCAGAGCAAACTGCCATCAGGATTTGTATTATCAATATTACGCGTATGTTATTGAAGAATAATAGTAAGGCAGACATGTTACTTTTGTTTCCTGAAAAAGGTGAGTAAAATATTTTGTTGTTCAACGAACTTGACCTGTAGAAAGGTTTGAAGAGTGAGTATTAAAAATTTGAAGCTGATCGATCAACTCTTTCCAAAGTTATTGTAGTACATTCAAACAAACAAACCCACAGACTGGCTACAACTCTGAACTTGGGTAAAAAGTGAGAGCTTGCTAACGCTCGTTCAATGAATATTATTGAGAGAACAACGGGCGGTATGCTCAAGTTGGAAGCACATAACTTGAAGGAGTCAAATTATTTCAATGTAGGGGGTATATTTCACAGTAGAGTATGTTTCTGAGGGATATAGTCCTATAGTGAGAAAGTGAAGAAGAGAGGATTCAATTGAATCACTGCTTTAGTTTTGTTGCACAGCCGGCCTTCTCTCACATTCAACCTCTCGCATTCTCCATTATGATACTCCATCAATATTATATCATACAATCCTACTCAGTGGAATGGGGGAATTCACAATGTTACAAGCAAGAGTTGATAGTAATGGATATAATTGACACAAAAAAAATTACAAATGTAGGCATGGGAAAGTCAAATACAATATAGGTAGAAGATAATATCGCTGAAGCATTGTATGAAATAATAACAAAACCCTGAGAGAAAAGAAAGGAGAGAAGTATGACAAATATTACTAATCACAATGAATATAAAATGCAATTTGAATGTCTATAATATAATAATATAGTGAACTATAAACTGTACCTTATACATTGATTTACATCAAATGACAGTATTATATAAACGACGAATTTCCTTGTATAAAAAATTTAATAATTAGAATAATGATTAAATGCCATTTGAATTTTCGATTCTCTGAGAAGGATATAAAATAGTATCATTCCCATCAGCACACAACCGGGTAAGAGAGAGAGAGTGTGTGTGTGTGTAAGATAGAGTGGCACAGGACTGATAGAGAGACGGTTGAGGGTGAGGGAGAGATAGAGAGAGAGTGAGAGAAAGCAACAGAACTGGATAAGGTTGAGATAAGAGACAATGTCACGCAGGAGTATTGTCTTATGAATGGTCACACACACTTCTCCAGTCACACTAGGTTATAAATAGAATATTTCCAAGAAGGTACAGTCTGTGCCAAAATGCAAACCAGTTTACTTCCTCGCCATTCTTCCCGCAAAACTGGCATAGACGACAAAAAGTGATAGCGACAACCAGAGACTGTTTTACAGGTAGAGAAATTAGTCACGGACTCGCCCCGCCAGAACAAGACACTTCTTTTTCAGCACAAGAACGACAAAAGCAGCCACCGCAAAAACAAGACTGATTTTCAGTGCTAGGATGGATGTGTCTGACTTTGACGGTGGTGTATACTGACATCTCCCCGTGCTAGATACAGAGTGGCCCAAAAACCTCATATTTTCGGCTCATTTTAAAATTTTAGCTATTTCTGCCAAATCTCGTAATCGGACAGAAAAATTTTCTCTCGCCTTTTTTTTTAGATTATGAAATTCTGTATAAAATGAGATCATTCGGAACTCTCTATCTCCAATGAGTACTGAGTTATTATTTTTCAAAAATGAGTGAAATTTGAAGAAAAAATAAATTTTGATGAATTTTAGTTTTTAATCAACAATATCTTCCGATTGTTTCCATTCAGATGTATAATTCAAAATCCCTCTGGGCGTATTTTTGTGCTCTACAATCTGAGATCAGGTAGAGCGCTCTATCTCATATATATTTCCAGGTACACCTGACAACAATAATGCTCCTTGTATTGTGAAAAACACCTAATTTTCAGCTTCAACCATAATCACCAACTACATTGTCCTCACATTAATATTTCACGCAATGACATATGTACATGATATTATGATCTATGTGAATCCCCGTTAGATGCATTTCAGTATTTCCTAGTGGAGAGGCGCCCCTAAGGACACCTTAAGGATCAAAATTTCAATCACTTTTAACTTTTGACACAATGCTCAGATTTCATCGTACTACTCTTCATTCTCGGCTTGTCAAGGCAGTCTAAAATCATGCATCATGAGTCAAATTCGGTCAAAAAATGGAAAATTTATTGTTGAGTGTACTTAAGCCCATATTCCAATATACAAAAAATGGCCAATTTCTATATTCAAAGCTATGTATCTCGGTAACCCCTTATTATAAAAAATCATTACTTAATCTTGAAATGTACAATCTTTCATCTGCTCTGAACGATTCATAAAAAAATATGTTCGTGAAGTGAGATTTGATTGCTGAAAAAATCCGGAAATTATAGATATTTTTCTCATATAAACGGTTTTGGAAGTTCTATGATCGGGAAAAGTGATTCAAGATGGATTTTAGGCAACTGAGCCCGTAGAAGATGAATTTGTCCACAATTTGGAATCAATCGTGAGTTTCTATGATGTATCAGACTCGTTTTAGAAACTCTTGATCAACAGTAAAATCATGAAAAAATGTAAAATCTGAAATCGCCATTTTTAAAATCTTCTGTAACTTTCAAATATTATGAATATTATATACATTTAATTGTCTTGACAATAAATACTCTCATGCAAGGGAAGCTTCCCTGTACGCATGGAGGAGTTGCTGCAGACCCTAGAAACTCTCTTATAGTAAAAAAAATTATTCTATTTATTGAATTCCTTACATAATGTATCCAGTAATTATAACTAGGAAATGAAAAACAAGGCATTGATAAACAAAAATAAAAGTCATACAACAAATAAAGAATAAGATGAAAGCTAACAACAGAGAAAATAGTTGATCTGAACAAAGCTCAGGCTAGAGCTACCAGTGGACTGTAATTTACTATTCAATTTATCAAATACTAACAATGAGCAAAATTTGGTCTTCAATTTGAGCCAGGTTATTGGTACAGCTAAACTCTGCATTAATGAACAATAAAAAGAGCAAAAACTCACCAGATTTAATCCAATTTTGTCTACTTGCCCTTCGAAGCCTTTATTAGGTGTTTTGGTCAGATTCGAGGTGGGAAGAAATCTGGGAAATAGATAGGTTTTCGCTTCCAGGCTGGTTTTCCGTGTTCAACTTGCAGGCTCTGTATACTGTACTATGTTTGAACTAAGCTCAAACTGATTCTTTATAAATTCAAAACTGATGCATATTAATTCAATTTAACACTATTTACGCTGTTATATTTATAATTCACACACACGACACTTAAACAATCAATTACTAGAAATTTCCGATGGAAATTACATTACAAAATACAAACTCGGTCTTCACAACAAGACAACGAGACAAGACAAAACTAACAAGAACGACTGAACAAGAACAAGATGACTGGGCTAGAAAAGATGGCAAGGCAAACAGCTGGACGATCGACACTAGCGCACAAGCCTGCTACGGGCAGAACTGTAGTCTGGGATTGGCGCTACAATTTGAATGCTCTGGCCGAAACATACCCCCGCCTCTGAAAAACTATTTTTCAGCCAAGTTACAAAACTGAAAAAACCAAGGAAGGGAAAAATCCAGACATGACAAAAAGAACAAAACACCAACACCAAAAAACAACACAAAAGAAAAAAAATGCAACAATCACAACAACTATTAAGTTGGGAGTGGATATAATTTTTTTACTAGGTCGAATACGGAAACAACAATTACACTTAAAGACACAAATACGAATAATAGAGCGAGCAGACAGTATCCAGAATTTCTGTCTGATCAAGGACAACAATAACGAAGGTCCAGCATGACAAATCTTCTTGTGATGATAATCAATCAACATCGATATGAAAGCGTCGGATTTTGGCAAGATCATCTGATGACAAGTCCCAAATTCCAGTCCAGCATGAGACAAACGACCGCCGACGCGATTCACACCTTTATCAATGAATGGAGACAGGCGACGTAGGCGTATAGAACAATCTTCTCCCTTCTCCAATTGCACAAATTCAGATGAAAAATGTATCTTCTGTACCACTTTACATAGATACCTCTCAGCAACATCGAAATCTGATTCCTCTGATTGGGGTAAGATTCGTAAGAATTTGAGAACAAGAATTACAATTCTCAAAAGATGACCATAATCCAAACAACGACCAATCAATGAATATACTGCATTGCTGTTACAATCAGGAGATTTTGTGACTGTCAACACTGACGGTTTTTTCGCCTCCGGTGGATCCACGATCTCTTCCATTTGAGTTCGGACGGGCCAATCGCATTCGTCCTCTGCTAACCATGATGGACCTGAGAGCCACAACGGAAAGTTCACAAGCTCAACTGGTGATAAACCTCTAGACAAACAGTCCGCGGGATTTTCAATTCCGGCAACATGCATCCACTCCTGTATACAAGAGTCCTGTATTTTTGCGACGCGATTACCAACAAAAGTTTGCCATTTTGCGGATGGAGCATTAATCCAACACAAGGTGACTGTCGAATCAGAGAGTGCGACAATACGAGACACATGACAACGTTCACTAATAATAGTGACTACTGAATTCATGAGTTCTGCCAACAAGAGTGCCGCACACAACTCCAAACGAGGTATTGAGACAACTTTAGAAGGTGCTACCTTGGACTTTGAGCACAATAATACAACTCTTGACTCCTCGCTCTCCTTCTGCGACTTCACATAGATAACTGCACCATAACCAGACAATGATGCATCACAAAAACCAATCAAACTGATGTGAGAATTCTGAAACAAACCAACATGACGTGGAACAGCAAATTTTAATAATAGAGGCAACTCTTTTTGACAATTCTCCCAAAGAGTGCATATAGACTCAGGCGGCTTCTCGTCCCAATCCACTCCTAATTTCCACAGTTTCTGGACAAGACACTTGAGAAATAATATAAACGGTGACAAGAGACCAAGTGGATCATAGATACGAGCCATCACTGACAGAATAGAACGCTTAGTAGCGACGACCTCACCACACTTGACGGAAAACTGAAACAGATCAGTACTAGGTTGCCAATTCAATCCCAAGATAGCCAAGGAGTTGTCTGCTTCGAAATCCTTGTACGAAAACGATTTCTCTTCCTCCGAGAATTTCTCCAGCATTGATGGTGAATTTGACGTCCACTTTGTGAGCGAGAAAACTCCTCCCTCAAACAGCTGCTTGGACTGATGATACAGCTCCGCGGCCTCTGACTCTGTGGCGACAGATGTGACAAAGTCGTCCATGAACATGTCTCTTGGTATTCTCGCCTTGGCTCCTGGAAAACGATTTCCATCCTCCTCTACAAGCTGGTGGACGGTGCGAAGTGCCAAATATGGAGAGCTTGAAACACCAAAAACAACACAATTGAGCTGATACATTTCGATCGGATCTTCCGGCGAAAATCTCCACAATACACGCT
This sequence comes from Nilaparvata lugens, assembly GCF_014356525.2. Taxonomy (NCBI): domain Eukaryota; kingdom Metazoa; phylum Arthropoda; class Insecta; order Hemiptera; family Delphacidae; genus Nilaparvata; species Nilaparvata lugens. Next base: position 46,036,464 of record NC_052505.1, on the reverse strand, counting down.
GATAACGACGGCAGGAATCCTCCACTAATATCTGTCGATACATTTGTTTAATGTCGGCAGTTAGTGCGATTGGGAACAAACGAAAATTGACTAACAAAACAAAAATGTCAGTCTGCAATTTGGGACCAGCATGAAGAACCTGGTTCAATGACAAACCCGATGATGTTCTGGAACCAGCATCAAATACAATTCGGATGGGCGTGGTAGTGCTGCTTGCTTTCACGATGGCGTGATGCGGTATGTAGTAACCACCTCGGTCTGTCTGATCTGCTACAAACGACATGTGACCCTGACGTAGGTAATCAATCAATATTTCATGATATGAAATACGAGTATTGCTGTCATGCTCTAGTCGTCTCTCCAAACTCAGCAGTCGGCGTTCGGCGACAGCATACGAATCTCCCAAGCTGCTGGGCGGCTCCGCAAATGACAAGGCAACAACAAAACGACCAGAATTCACACGATGTACAGACTTCCGAAAATTTACCTCACACTCCAACTCGTCCGGTTTCAGTTGACAGCTTGGTGCAGGGCACGATTCCAACTCCCAAAAACGTTCCACAAAACTATCCAATGATGGACTACTAACGAATGGACTACAGATGGCTGTAAAACAATTCGACACATTCTTTGTTGAAGTGAGAATCGGCGCTCTCCCCATCAGAATGTGACCAAAGACACTATTAACAGTCATCAATTCGTGCGATTCACCTGTACTAGGACTCCCACGTAGCAAGTGAGGAACTAACTCTGCACCAATGATGCCATCTATTCTACTAGGAAGGTAGAATTTGTCGTCAGCCAGTGTGAGATTTTCAAGATGATGAAGTTTGGATCTGTCGATTTCACAAGAAGGCAACTTGTCGATGATTTTATCTACCACTGTGGCATCCATCGAAAATTTGACGGTAGGATCCAACTTCGACTGAATCGACACACAAGTACGACCTCGAACTTCACTAGTACCACCACCGAATCCACGAACAACGGTTTTCATGGGCTGGAATGGTAGTCTCAAACGCCGACACAATTTGGCTGTAACAAAATGACACTGACTCCCGGTGTCAATCAAGAAACGAACATCACAAAGCTGACCATTACAATCTCGAATATGTGCAGTGACGGTCGACAACACAACGGTCGAATTTTCTACATCATTGGATGTAGAACAACAACTAATAGGTGATGTGCCACCTGCCTTGGAGTTCGACGAGGACGCAACACCTTCATTGGAACTTGATCTGGAAAAGTGCAATAAAGAATGATGAGATTCTTGACATTGAGCACACTGAGTTTTACTACGACAATTTTTACTCAAATGATCCACATCAAGACAACGAAAACAACAAAACTTTCCTTTAATCAAACAATAACGATCCCAAGGAGTCATTTTCAAGAAACTAGCACAATCTACTAACCGATGACCCGGTTTTAAGCACTTCAGACAATTGGGATTTTTACTAGATGCATCGTTAGATGAATCATTGGATTGAACCACAAACACCTTTGATTTATTATCTTTTTTGTGCTTCATATTAAACGATTCAGTCTGTTTCTCATCAGAAGGAAGAGTCTTAATTTGCTTTTCAATGAATTTGACATAATCGGCATAAGTTGGCATAGCCTTGTCACGTACGGCCGATTCAAAATTTCTACGAGAACTTGGATCCAGCAATCTCAAGCCATGATAGAGGAATATCGAGTCTGACAAATCAGTGAGTCGCAATCTCTTCACTGCATTGATGGAACTGCAAAACCCATCCAAAATCGCAATACAACCTGCCTTTGATTCTGATTTTATTGGACGAAATTCAAAAATTTGTTTGAAATAGGCATCGACTTGCGCTCGTGGATCGTTATAGCGGGTCAATAATGCCTGCCAAATTATTAGATAATTATTAGCCAATGGTGGCAAATGACGACAAATATTTGCTGCTTGTCCAGTAAGTCTACTTACAAGATATTGGACCTTCTGCTGATCATTCAAACTCTTGTTGTCATGTACCAATGCCTTAAATAATTCATAAAACACCGACCATTGAGTCTGGTTCCCATCAAATTTTGGAAGGTCGATTTTGGGCAGTACTGACTCGGACACGACCGGCTGTGCACTAGCTGCTGGAGCTGCCGAAGATTGAGCAATAGCATCAGTGGCCTCTTTCTGTTTGATAGTGTTAGCCGCTACTTCAATATACTGAAACAGATCTAGATGTGAGTCGTTGAATGCTACAACATGGTCTTTATTCAACTCAAGTTCCAACTCATTAACCACTAATTCTGTCTTTTCATAATCCAAAATGGTCTGAGACACCCGAGGATACAACACTAAAAATTGTTCAGCAACTTTTGGATCAGAGACATTTTTAGACAGGTCATAAATTTTTTGCAATCTGGCATACAATTGTTCCAGTTTAGCGCGATGAACCCTGATTTGTTTCTGTAATTTTTCCTCCATCTTGAACTCATACACAAAACAATTCAGCCCCGGCAATACAAAACAACAGACAAAAAAACAAGAATGAGTTCAAAACTAAATGGAAGGAAGAATCACGACTAGTAAGTTATCAAAGTTAAACTTTGATTATCAATTCACAAGACAAGTTACTGCTGAAGACAAAACTATATGATTAGATAATGTTCTTCCAACAACTCACAAACAAACAATAACTTGTTGAATTGAACAAACAAAATCATGCTGTGATTAACCTTCACTAACATGTACAATACAAAATGGACAATACAAAATCCAACAAACAAATTCCTGAGAAAAAGAGCACAATGAGCCTAGTTTCAGAAAAATTACAATTTCAACTGAAATAAATTTAATTTCAGACAAATACAAATTGACAAGAAACCTTGCTCTAGAATAAGGCTACAACAAACTAAAGTTGTGCATAGATCAGACAATTCTGAACATGCCAACATTAGACAAATACGAAATTGCTTAAATCCAATGTGTGTGAATTAATCAACAAATTACAAATTTAAATTCATCCGGCCCGGAGGACCAAAATGATCTGAACAAAGCTCAGGCTAGAGCTACCAGTGGACTGTAATTTACTATTCAATTTATCAAATACTAACAATGAGCTAAATTTGGTCTTCAATTTGAGCCAGGTTATTGGTACAGCTAAACTCTGCATTAATGAACAATAAAAAGAGCAAAAACTCACCAGATTTAATCCAATTTTGTCTACTTGCCCTTCGAAGCCTTTATTAGGTGTTTTGGTCAGATTCGAGGTGGGAAGAAATCTGGGAAATAGATAGGTTTTCGCTTCCAGGCTGGTTTTCCGTGTTCAACTTGCAGGCTCTGTATACTGTACTATGTTTGAACTAAGCTCAAACTGATTCTTTATAAATTCAAAACTGATGCATATTAATTCAATTTAACACTATTTACGCTGTTATATTTATTATTCACACACACGACACTTAAATAGTCAATTACTAGAAATTTCTGATGGAAATTACATTACAAAATACAAACTCGGTCTCCACAACAAGACAACGAGACAAGACAAAACTAACAAGAACGACTGAACAAGAACAAGATGACTGGGCTAGAAAAGATGGCAAGGCAAACAGCTGGACGATCGACACTAGCGCACAAGCCTGCTACGGGCAGAATTGTAGTCTGGGATTGGCGCTACAATTTGAATGCTCTGGCCGAAACAATAGTAATTAAAATAACTTTTAGAATTTGAGAAATGTTATCTCTCACTGAACAACAAAAAACATAGCTTCGACCGCCTCCGGAAGAAGACCGAATAGCCACTCTCTTATCAATCTACTGTACAAAGGGTACGATTGGCAAGATCTTACATTGTCAGCCAAATTATTGAAGAATTTTGGACCCAAGAACAAGAAAGATTTTTGGAACATGGTGGATCTTGGTCTTGACAATTGAGCTCTATTACCATGTCACGATGAAAATCGAATAGTATCCACAATTGCGCCAGCATTGCCACTCCTATTAAAGAACATCTGCAAAACTCTAAAAACGTACATATATCTAAGTGGCAGAATATTTAAATTTAAAAAGAGAGGAAAGGATTCATGCAATCTTGTTTTCTTCATCATTATTCTTACAAAAGACTTCTGTAATCCAGATAGCGGCTTCACAAGAGTATGATAAGTACTACCCCAACAAGTAATAGCATAGTTTAGTCTGGAGTGCACAAATGCAATATAAATCTGCCTCATGACACTCAATGGACACAGAGATCTCAAAAAATAGAATTTGCGCATGAACATGTATAAATAGTTTTTGAGAGATAGGATGTGCTGCTTAAAACTGAGCTTTTCATCGACCATTAAACCTAAATATCTTACAACATCCGTTTGTGGAAATCTGCTACAAGGACAATCATTTAGCCGCCCCTGACAATCAATTGAATGATATTTAATGGGAGTGAGCATTTGAAAACCTTGAGACAGTGAAAAATTAACAATTACAGACTTTTCAATATTCAGACTTAGCCTATTACACGTGAACCACAATGACAGCATTTTAACATCGTAAGTAACACTCTCCATCAGCAATTGAGTTGTTTTTTCACCGTAGGTTAGGGCCGTATCATCCGCAAAAGCTGTAAACTCTCCTTTGAATGATGAAGAGTACAGATCATTAATGAAGATAAGAAACAATATTGGCCCAAGGACCGAACCTTGTGGTACTCCACTATCAATTTTCCTCAGTGAACTTTTTTGACCATTGAGGAAAACATATTGATGCCTTTCTTCCAGATACGATGCAAACCACTTATGTACCAGTCCTCTTATTCCAACCCTTTCCATCTTCCTGAGGAGAATATCATGATTAACCGTGTCAAATGCCTTTCTTATATCAAGAAAGACACCTGTGACTCGGTTTTTATCATTACAGTTCAAACTATTATGAACCATCATCATGAACCTCTGAAGGGCCATCTCAGTGCTCAGACCTTCCCTAAAACCAAATTGGACATCAGAAATCACATTCAGCTTATCCATGAAATTAATCAATCTAAATTTTAAAATTTTTTCAAACACCTTTGAAAAAACTGACAACAAAGATATTGGTCAGTAATTGCCAATCGAAGGAGCTTGTCCCTTCTTGAAGATGGGAACAACTCTAGCGATTTTCATATTTTGTGGAAAAATGCCCTCTGCGAATGATTTGTTGAAAATGTAAGCCAGCACAGGAGAAATAACATGTGAAATTGTCTTGACCAGAGCTGTAGAAATACCATCATCACCTGTCGCTGTACCTCCTTTCAGTCTTGAGATAAATAATTCTACTTCTTCACAAGATACTGGAGACCAAAAGAAAGAATTTGAAACGTGATTTGCATTAAAAACTCTATAATATGCTTCCTTTTGGTCTATACTGGGAGCAATAAGGGAAGTTGACAATGAATTAGGCACATTAACAAAATACTCATTGAATTGTTCAGCAATAACTTTTGGGTCGTCAACAGTTTTACCATTAATCTGGAGACTCTTTACACAATTTTTCGCCTTATTATTGCCAGCTAAAGAGTTAATGACCCTCCACTGAGCTCTGGAATTATCCTTGACCTTCTCAAACAGCCTACTGTAGTATCTTTCCTTTGTTTCCTTAATCCAAAGATCAATTTTGCGCTTGAAATTATTATATTGAAGCCGAAGTCGAGCATCGTCAGGCGACCTTGATACTTTTTTCCTTAGTTTATCTCTATTCAATATTGCCAGACATAGCCCATCCGTCATCCAAGGTTTCAGTTTCTTCAAGCGGCGATCACTAGGACGAGCAAGAGTTACTTTACTCTCAGCAATTGAATCATTCAGTATTTTAATAAAAGAGTCAAATGATTTATTACAACAATCAGCCGAGTACATGGACGACCACGACTCCCCAGTAAGGATATTTAACAATATATTGTAATCAACAATTACTCTCTCATCACTGACATTGTGGGTAGTATGCTCATAAGTGCATGCCAATAAACAACCAATGCTTCGATGGTCAGTTATTTGAGGATCAATTACAAAGGCCTCATTCATAAGTGGCTTATTACTTCTGAATAATAAGTGATCAATACAACTGGAAGTGGTGTCTGTCACTCTCATATTTAAGTTAATTATATTCTCAAAACCGTTGCCACTAAAAATACTCTTATATCTATCAACTATCTCATTATCCAAGTTCAAATCAATATTGAAATCACCTACGCATATTGCGGTACGATTAGTACCTATTCCAGCTATTACGCTCGAAAAACTATTGAGGAAGTCAGCAACAGGTTGACTATGCCACCTGTAGATAGCCAGAATAGTACAGTAAACAGACTCTCCCAACAGCAAGTCGAACATTAAAGAGTCAGCTCCTTCGATAAGAACATTTGTTTGTTTACAAGTGAGAGGCTTATCTTTAGAATAGAAGACAACGATGCCACCAGCCCGTGTGCGGCCGGCCACCAATAACGATTGATAGCCATCAAACTGATAAAGACTATCATTGCCCTCCTTTAACCAAGCTTCAGTCAGAACAATCACATCGGGCTTAGTATACAACGTGCTTACAAATGATATGAACGAATCAAAATTCCTACTGATACTCCTAATATTCTGGTGCATTATGAAGAGTGATCCACTATGACACATAGCATTGTTGAATGCCAACGCATCAGAATAAAAACTAGTAATTATATCATCCATTTAGATTAAAATAATAAGGGTATAGCTTGATAAACTTGAAAACATATGCAATTAAAATGGATGCTCTCCTGTGAAATGTGAAATGTAGACGCAAAAGAAGAGGTGACCCTCAAATCATTATAGTAGCAATGTAGTGAATCGAACGATAAGGATAAAATTGTCGAAAAAGCAATGGATAAAGGAAGCAGACAGACAGAACACTTATATCATTTATCGGCATTAGACTAATCAGAAATAAAATAATGATTTTTAAATCAATGATTTTTAGTAAGCTGTAAAATCTGACAAAGCATTTATTGGAACGGTTCCACTTGTTACTCGTTCCGCTACTACGTAGACATCATGTCGTCATTTTGTCCGTCCTGCTGACCAGTGACGTCACAGTCAGTTCTTCGACACTGCTTTAGTCAAGCTGGTTTTCTATACTTTTATTCGTACTTTTTCGTCGGATTATTTGCCGTTGCAATTTTAATATTTTTACTATTCGATTTTTTGGAATTTAATCTTGTCTTTAGGCATCTTACTTTCTAGATATTTGTTACTTTTTCACCATGCGTTTGTAAACGTATTTTGTTCGTGGCTGTCATTTCCACCTTCCCCTTTTTTGTTGCTGGCGCCTTTAGCTTGCTTGTTGTCTTTCAATGGAGGTCGTCAGGCGTGCATCCTGTGCCCGGTCTAAACTTTTCATCTGAATTCATCGGACCTACGAAACGTTTTTAAAGTGTGACTTATTCTTCAAATTAATTTGTTTGTTCTATTCTTCAAGTGTGATTCAATTATTCATCAATTTCTTCACTCATTTACTCTGTTAAATCTTTGATAAACTTTGTCAGAAATTGCAACCTTGTGTGAGCGTTTCATCGCTATTTATTTGATCTACAGAACGTTTTTAAAGTGTGAATTATTCTACAAATTAATTCATTTATTCCATTCTTCAATTGTGATTAAATTATTCATTGATTGCTTCGCATATTTGCTTTGATAAACTTTGCTAAGTTCACGACCTTGTGTGAGCGTTCATCGCTATTCATTTGATCTACAGAACGTTTTTAAAGTGTGAATTATTCTACAAATTGATTCATTTATTCTATTCTTCAATTGTGATTAAATTATTCATTGATTGCTTCGCATATTGCTTTGATAAACTTTGTCAAAAATTACAACCTCGTGTAGGCTTCAATTGCCATTCTTCTACAATTGGCTTCACCTCATGAAACTCAAACTTTCAAGTTCATCATCTCTACCGTTTGGAAATCAATCCAAAAATTCCACAACTTGAAGATCGGATTATTCGTTTGGAATTCCACTTGCTCCAGCCTACATTTCCACTGGGGGATTCGCCTGCTGTAGTGGACGTTTCCATGCTTGTCATCGCATGGCCAGATCACATCATCGCTTGCTGATGTCCTGTTTCTGTGGGTATTGCGGTGTCATTGCCTGTCTGCCTGGCTGCATCTCCTCTTCAAAATTTTATTCAGGTTATGTAAATCGCTCTATTCAATTTTCATTTACGTATATACTTATTGATTTATTAATGTCTATCTTGACATTCAATTCACTGAGGCCACCGACGCCTACTTATTCTTTGGATTTGATAGCTACCCTTGGTTTTACAAGTGATTTTCTGAGGCCACTGACGCCTATATAATTGTATTCAATAGTAGCAATTATTCTTTGGATTTGACAGCTACCCTTGGCTTTACAAGTGATTTTCTGAGGCCACTGACGCCTATATAATTGTATTCAATAGTAGCAATTATTCTTTGGATTTGACAGCTACCCTTGGCTTTACAAGTGATTTTCTGAGGCCACTGTTGCCTATTAATCGTTCTAATTGATGTCTGTCTTGACATTCAATTCATTGAAGGCCCATGTCGCCTATATTTAACCTGGACAATCTTCACATTATATTTATTAGCTACCCTTAGCTCTTAAGTGTTATTTTAAGGCCAGTGACGCCTATTAATTGTTTGGTCGAAGTCTATCTTGACATTCTAATTACTGAAGGCCTATGTCGCATATTTTTATGTACTCTATTTGTTGAACACTATCTGCAGATCATTGTCATATTTTTATTAATAATAATATTATTATTATTCCTCTTATAATTCATTATATTGAACCTTACAGCAATAATTTTCATTATAGCACTCAATTTATATTTATTTCAGGTATCATTAATACTACCTTTTCGATTATTGTCAGGCTTCAATGGTCATTAATGTCATTGACCTAATTTCATTTAAATTTTGTATTTCTCTAACGTTTTTTCACATGTTGTAATTTTCCCAAGATATTTAACTTAATCTACTTACAATTGTTTTTGTATGTGGCCATCTGCCTATTATTATTTTATTGACCCCAAGATATTTGACACAATTGTTTTTGTATGTGGCCATCTGCCTATTATTATTCTATTGATCCCAAGATATTTGACACAATTGTTTTTGTATGTGGCCATCTGCCTATTATTATTTTATTGACCCCAAGATATTTGACACAATTGTTTTTGTATGTGGCCATCTGCCTATTATTATTTTATTGATCCCAAGATATTTGACACAATTGTTTTTGTTTGTGGCCATCTGCCTATTATTATTTTATTGATCCCAAAATATTTGACACAATTGTTTTTGTATGTGGCCATCTGCCTATTATTATCTTATTATTATTAAATCTTATCTTGTTGATTCATTTAGTCTTTTATTGGCGTACTTACCACACTTCAAGCTATCAGTATTTTAATGCACAGAATTCAAGGATTTATTTGTAGGTATTTATACCAACTATCATTCACAGTCCACTGCCCTGCCCTTGGATTCTGTCATAAAAATTGGTTCATCCGGGCCAGATTTCTTGATCCAGTATTTACCTGGGATTATTGTTAATTGGACCAATTGTAAAAATTGGTCCTCCTGCCCGTCATCTTTGACCCAGTTTACCTAGGATAATTGTTAATTTTTATTACCCATTTCTTGGTCCATTGAACCTTAGGGTTCCAGTGACCGTGTGCCTAATAGTCTAGCTTGACGCCAATGATTAGGTCCCACTCTAGAGTATATTTTATTTCATTGTACCTTTGTATGTTTATATTGTTTAATATTAAGCATTCACACACTTGTTTCAAATTTTCAGTACTGGCTGAAACTCAAAGCACGCTGCGACGTGTATGCACCAGCTATCAACTATCTTGTACCCTGAGAGACTGAACCGCACTGAACTGGTCACAGACGGCTATTGCGCATTGAGAAAACAACACACGGCAAACTACACCGCCTTGCGAGCTCGCTACTTGACTCACCGCACAGCAAGCTTGATACAACTTGCCTCAAACGCACAGGCGTGCCTCTCTGTGTACTGGACCAGCGCCCAAAGTTGCTTATTGGCGC